>NC_063025.1:300000-460486 GCF_020509005.1 Fulvia fulva
AAGGTTAACGACCTAGACGAGTTCGATAGTAATAAGAGCAAGTTTAAGGCATTTAAGACATAGCTCACTATTAAGCTATTAGCCAATGCCGACCACTTTCCGTAAGAGAAGGACAAAGTTACGTACGTCTTCTCCCTCCTTTAGAGAGACGCCGCGGCTTAGGTATAATACTATATCGATAACGCTACGTAGACTATCGGCTACCCGGACGTCCTTACCTTAATATAGGACCTCCGTGCTGCCTTTAGTGATCTAGACCTTAGAGCCACCGCCTAGAACGCTATCTATAACCTCCTCTAGAAGAATAAGAGCTTCGTAGAGTACCTCGCGGCCTTTAACCGCGATATCGGGTTTACCGGCTATAACGAAGAGACTAAGAAGAGCACTCTCCGCCGTAGCTTATTAGTAGAGCTTCTTCGAGCCCTCGAGGATAAGGACGTCGGTACTATAAGCTTCCGTAAGCTCGTCGAGACCTACTAGCGCCTCGACTCTAATATAAAACACACCGCCTCTCTCCTCGCTTCCCGTTCTTAAGGTCGTTAGCCTCGTAGTCCCGGAAGCCACTTCGCTACTCTACTAGGCGCCGCCGCTCCTACGGCTCTCCCTCCCGTCTCTATAGGTAACGCTATAGATCTTAGCGCTAGTACCGCCGTCCCTCAAGTCTAGGGCCTCGTTAACGGTAAGCTTACTCCTAAAGAGAAGCTTCGCCGTCGCTAGGCCGGACTCTATACCTACTACGGCGGTCTAGGCTATATCGTAGTTAACTATCCGTAGCTCGCTACCCGTAACGCCCGTAACCCGGTTCGCGGCGCTATCGGCGCTATCGAGCCTACTCCTACTACTCCCGCTAAGTAGGGAAAAGCCTAGGTCTTCCTTATCGACGCGGTAAAGACTAAGAATAACGTTTACTAAAAGTGAAGAGAGGAAAGAAGTTAAGGATCAATATAGTATAGCTAGACCTTTATAATAAGACGGGTAAGGACTACGCTTATATACCGTTTGTTACGATTATAAATATCGGCTTAAAGAAACTCTCTTCTTCTAATCTTACTCTTATAGATACTAGCGTACTAGGCGAGTCTTTTATAGACTATAAACTCGCGACCTCTCTTAACCTCGAACCCTAGGAACTAAAGTACCCTCGTACCCTTAAACTCTTTAACGGTACGGAGACTACTACTAGTAAGATTACTTATGTTATATATACGTCAATCACCCTTAGAGGTAAGCGTATGTCGATCACTAGCTTCCTTACGTCCCTACCGTATTAGAAGTTTATCCTCGGCCTCCCCTAGTTTAGACGATACTAGCCTATTATCGACTAGACTTCCCTTACTATTAGTTTCCCTCTAGAAGCTCCTCCGGCGCCTCCGCCTTCTCCGCCGCCTTAGCGCGGTCCTAAGTATACTAAGATCTTCTAGGTAAACGCCGCTACCTTTACTACTACTACTAAGTAGCCTAAAGCTTAAGTCTTCGCCGCCTCCCTCCGCGATATCGACATCGCCCTCGAGAAGCTCGATAAGAAGCGTATACCTACCGACCCTACTACGAAGGTCCCTCCTTAGGTATACTATATCCTCTACGTATTCGATACTAAAGCCCTAGACGAGCTGCCTCCTTATCGCCCTTATAACTATAAGATTAAGCTAGAAGAAGGTACGGAGGTACCGTTCGGACCGCTATATTCTATGTCCCGGGAAGAGCTTATCGTCCTTAAGAGATACCTCGAAGAAAACCTAAAGAAGGGGTTTATTCGAGCGAGCCGTTCTAGCGCTAGTAGTCCCGTTATGTTCGTTAAGAAGCCCGGCGGTAGCCTACGCTTCTACGTAGACTACCGAGGCTTAAACGCTATTATAAAGAAGAACCGCTACCTAATACCGTTAATTTAGGAGACGCTCGAACGCCTCTCTAAGGCTAAGTACTTTACTAAGCTCGATGTTATCGCTACGTTTAACAAGTTACGAATAGTAGAAGGATACGAGTATCTTATAGCCTTCCGTACTCGCTACGGGCTATTCGAGTCGCTCGTTATACCCTTCGGCGTTTATAATAGGCCTAGTACCTTCTAGAACTTTATTAACGATATCCTTTAGGAGTTCCTCGATCAGTTCTATACTACCTATATCGACGACATCCTAGTCTATAGCGAGACTAAAGAGGAGCACCGCTAGTACGTCTATAAGGTCCTTTAGAAGCTCGTAGACGCCGGCTTATAGCTCAATATCGATAAGTACGAGTTTAAGAAGACCGAAGTCAAGTTCCTTAGTTTAATTATTACCGTAGACGGTATTAAGATAGACTAAGAGAAGATCGACGCTATCGTCGAATAGGATGCTCCTACGAACGTTAAAGAGGTCTAGGGTTTCCTAGGCTTTACTAACTTCTACCGCCGCTTTATCTACGTATTCTCGGGTATAGTACGCCCTTTAACGAAGCTTACGCGTAAGGGTAAGAAGTTTGCCTAGACTAACGAGTGCTAGGAAGCTTTTGACTTACTTAAAGCGAAGTTTATTAAGAATCCGCTTCTATAGTACTTCGATTTCGAACTAGAGACCCGTATAGAGACTAACGTATCCGACGGCGTAGTAGGCGGTGTCCTACTATAACGCCGCTCGCCTAAATCTCCCTAGCTACCTATCGTCTTCCTCTCTAAGAAGATAACCGCTACGGAGTATAACTACGAGATCTACGATAAGGAGCTTCTCGCTATCGTTAAAGCTTTTAAAGAGTAGCGCTCTAACCTCGAAGGCTCTACTATACCCGTCTAAGTAAGCTCCGACTATAAGAACCTCGTCTACTTTATAAAGAGTAAGCTACTTAATCGCCGCTAGGCCCGCTAGAGCGAGTTCCTCTCCCGGTTCAACTTTATAATCTCGTATACGCCCGGTAAGGCTAACTCGATAGCCGACGCCCTTACCCGCCGCCCTAGTAACTCTCTAGTTAATCGAAGAGGGGGCCGGCAAATCGTAGAGCAATAAGTTATTAAAGAGCATAACCTCTCTTCCGAGCTTCGAGAGTACCTATCGAATAACTAGCCTACGCTCGCCGCTTCCTTTACTACTCTCGTACTCGCTCCTACCTACCTTAACGAGAGTAACAATAAATCCGAGCCTAAGGAATACGCCTCGGACGCTAAGGACTTGAACGACGATAAAGAGGGCTTAATAAGGACCGACGGCTTATTCGAATTAGACTTTAAGGGGTTTGATAATAAGGAGCAACCTAAGGGTATTATAGTACGAGTACGAATAGCGTACGATGCCGACCTAGACGCCTAAGGGTTAGTTTAGGCCCTTAAATCTAGCGCGAGGACATTCCGGGCTTCTCGCTATTTAAGTACGAGCTCTAGGAAGGTGTCGTCTACTTCCGTAAGAAGCTTTACGTACCGTAGCCCGAAGGCTCTAATATCCGAGCTAAGATTCTTTAAATCGTCTACGACTCCGCCTCTAGGGGTCACCTAGGCGTAGCTAAGACCTATAAGCTCCTCGCTAGGTATTACTAGTAGCCGTATTCCTAGAAGGACGTCCGCCGCTACGTACTAAACTACGCTACTTATCGAAGAGCTAAAGCTAACCGCTACCGCCCCTACGGTCTCTTATACCCTCTCCCGGCTCCTAATCGTCCGTAGAAGTATATTACTATAGACTTTATTACCGATCTTCCTTACGGTAAGACCTTTAGCGGCGTGAAAGTAAAGGCCCTTCTAGTAATCGTAGACCGTTACTCTAAGGACCGGTATATAATCCCGTGCTAGAGTATAACCGTAAAGGAGACTACTCGCTTATTCTACGAATTCGTCTAGCGCTTTTAAGGACTCCCGGATATCATTACCTCTAATAGAGGCTCCTAGTTCATCTCGTACTTCTAGAAGCGTCTATATACTATCCTAGGCATTAAGTATAAACTCTCGACTAGTTTTTAGCTATAGACCGACGGCGAGACCGAAATTACGAACGCTATCCTCGAATAGGTCCTTCGTTACTTCGTCGACTACTACTAGAAGGATTGGCCTTAGTATATCCCTACGGTTAAGTTCGCTACTCGTAACTAGGACTCGGAGACTACTAGCTACTCTCCCTTCTATAATATAAGAGGTTACTACCCTCGTATAGGTATAGAACTAGAAGATCCTCTCCCGCCTACCGAAGACGTAAACGAGTAAGTAGTAGACGAGTTCGCTACTATACTCTTATAGATCTATAAAGAAGTCTACGACGAGATAGTATACGTATAAGTAATCTACGAGGATTAAGCTAATCGTCGTCGCTAGCTAGCTCCCGACTACTAAGTAGGCGATATAGTCTACCTTAACTCTAAGAACATTAAGACGGACCGCCCCTCTAAGAAGCTAAGCTAGAAGAACCTAGGTCCTTTTAAGATCACCGAGCGTATTAGTATATACGCCTGCCGTCTAGCTCTTCCTACGAATATAAAGATCTACGACGTCTTCTACCCCGTACGCCTTCGGCCGTCGGCTAAGGACCTATTCCTAAACTAGAACTAAGACATACTAGGTCCTCCCGATAAAGTAGAAGTCGACGAGCCGGTTAACCTACCTTCTAACGACTATACCGTCCGTAAGATCCGGGGAATCCGCGTAGAGCCTAACGACGTTAAAGGGCTACCGCTAATTAAGTATAAAGTCGAATAGTAAGGTTACCCTAAGTAGGATACCTTATAGGAACCTATCTAATATATTATCTTTAATCGTTAAGTAATTAAAGAATACTACGCCCGCGTAGACGGCCTAGAGTTTAATATCGGTAGGCTTTTCGAATCTAAGCTCTTCGACGGGGCTTACTAATAGTGTATCGACTATAACATTAGGCCTAAGCCTAGTACTAAAGCTAAACATCCTCGATATATAGAACTACTACGTCTTTGTAGGAACTTAGCTTTGTTCGGGGGGGCTACTATTATAGTCTCCCTATAGAGTATATAGAAGGTAGGGATAGGAGAGCCTTAGAGTACTTAGAAGTCGTTAAGAAGTGAAAGTCTAGCGTAGTATATAAGCGCTAAGAATCATATGCCCCGTAATATTTACTACGGGACCTAGCCCTCTAAATTTACTACTCTACTAAACCTTAATAGATTCACTTCGGCTCCTAGCTATTTAACTTACGGTACTCCCGCGAGCACCCGCGACTACGCTAGACCCTAGAAGAAGCACGTAGAAGACTCGGAACGTAGGGTAGGTTAGAATAAGGTTTTGAGCAAAGCTACTAAGCGCGGCTTCGTATAGGTTAGCCCTATTAATACGGGGATACGTACTCGCGAGGGTCTAGCCCTATTAATACGGGGACACGTACTTACGAGGGTCGCGTATAAGTATCCGGCCTTCCCTAGGCCTCTCTTACTTTCTTCGTCTTTCGTTTTGTGTAGCAATCATACTATACCCTTTGCATCTACACTTCGTACCTATATTCTCGCTTTCACTCTTACATCTTATAGGCTAGGCTCTCGCCCTAACAGCTTTGACATGTCAGATGGCTGTGCTATATATAGCGAATGGTATTTGCTATACAAACCTAGCATGACCTAATCGCTCGATTCGTACAGAGTGTAGTGAATGAGATGTTAGAGGGCCGCATCGTGCATCGGCCTCTTCGGCGCCTGCCGTTGCTAGGCAGTAATGCGCTGTGATCGGGAAGGAGCCCCGACGAGAATGTGTCGTGGACAGCATACATCGGTCGTACATGTTACATGTTATGTCAAGGTCGTTGTGCAAGCTGCTATCGCAAGTACAAGCGACGGAGGTGAAAGTGAAAGTTGTGATGCGTGACGCGCACGCGACAGGCACGCGACGCGCCTTCGTCGGCGTTGCTAGGGTCCAGTCGGATCAAGCCGAGAATAGAAACGTAGGGAAGCTAAAGCCTCCAACTTTCACAACACAATCCATCACGCTTCTTATCATCATCTTCATCGTACATACATACAACATTCTCACGCTCCTGCTCGCTTTCTATGTCGTCGTCGCGCGAAGGCTCGCCGCATAGTCACGCCTCGGCTACGTCTAGGACCGGCGCCGATATCGATCTCGACGACAGCATCCAGACGTGGGTCACATCTCCAAATCTCTCGGACAGCACCGAAGAGAACGAAGCGGAGGGTAAAGGGGAAGGTGAAGGAGCATTGAAAGAGGAAGATCAGGGTGCATTGAAAGAAGCCGGCCAAAGGGGAGAGGAGCACAAATCGGAACAAGAACAACAAGGCGGGATATCGAAATCGATACAGGCGGTGCTGCGCTCATATTTCCAACTCGCCCAAGGACACTATCCGCAGCGGGAAGTAGAGCAGGATCTCACGTGGTATCTTACACCTCCTGAGTACGCCCATCTCAGCCGCCTGATCGACCAGCGCGATCCGCGCTTCTCCGCAGCGACGTGCTGGGCGGCCGACAAAGCACGCCACGAATACGATCCTCGAGCCTGCCTTCTCCGCCTGCGCATGACGACGCAGCTGCATGAAAGCCTCGCGGCCCAAATCACACACGACATCGTTACTAGGCTGAACGACCGCCTTCGCGCTGAAGGCGCAGGCGACGACAAGAGCCTCTTCTACGCTCAAGGCGCACCACGCGTGGACTTGGAAGTCGAAGGACAACACCCTGCTCAGTGCCCAGACCAAGGCATCAGTCGGGACGACAAGACTCCTCCGCCCTTCCTGATCGAAGTTGCCTTTGGCAATCCCTTTCCCGATTATAAAGCCTACAACTACATCCAAGGGACCGATGGCCGAGTTCGTGCTGTGTTGGTGTTGAAAGTTCCTTATCGTCGACCAGATCAGCGCCGGAGCAATCCAGAGGACCCATATCCTTTGAACATATCTCTCTTCAACCTACAACCTGAAGGCGTCACCAATGACGACCACGACGAGGAACCGACCATGGCCGTCACAGCCGTCATTAAAGATCTCCCCATCCCTGCAGACATCTCTACAGACTCTCAACAAACACTCTCTCTACGCCTCTTCGACTTCGAATCAGAGGATCCCGGCACAATCGAGATCCCATTCACCAGGATCCGCGAAATGCTCGACAGCGCAGCACGAAAGCAGTTGTCTGCCGATGGTGTCGGGCCTGCCAGAGCCACGATCAAGATGAATAAGAGGAGGTTGTCGGAGATTAAGGATACAGCAAGTCCTTCGGATACTGCTTCCCCTAGTAGCGGGGATCGGGCGGCAAAGAGGAAGAACTTGGACGTCAGATCGTCGAGGACAACATGCATACGGAAGGAAAGTAGTGGTGGGCAAGTCCGGTCATGATACCGAGAGAGCCCTATAGGAAGGTACGTGTCGTAATGTGGCTACGGAGGCGGCAAGGAAAGCTCTCTAGCCCAGCGCTGCGGGTGTCACGGAGATGAAGAGACTGTAGCAGCGCGGGAGTGAGCATATCGTAGAGTTGAAGAGAACGTATCGAGCTGGAGGTTGATAGACGGCAACGACCTACCTACACATCTTTCATTTCGACTTTTATAGTCGCTGCACCCTTTAGCATCCTGCTCACACTCGACGGTAGCTAGTCCCTACTCGACGGTAGCTGGTCCCTACCTAGCTACCACCTGCAAGATAGTAGCATATAGCGAGGAGCCTAGCAGTGCGCTGCTAGATAACGGCGACCACGACCACGACTACGACAATGACCGCGGCAACGATCACGACCATAATAGCTAGGATCAAGCCGCCAGGATCACGTTTCCTACCCGTTTAGCGATGCTGCGGAGCATTTGCCACGGCCCAAGATGTACGAAGAGCAGCCGATAATGCCCAACTCGGATCTACAGGACGGCAACTACTACCGTAATGTGGACGAAGCGAGAAAGGAGTTCTGTCGAGACGCAAGTCTAGAGGTAGCACGACACCAACAACGTGCGACATTGACATAGCTAATAGAGAACCCCGACCCCTATGTCGACTAACACACATGTCGTGCAATCTAGACACCTTCACACCTCAATACTATAGCCGCGACATGCGCTGCTTCGGACCCAGTGCGCACGCTCGACGACCTACATCTATTTCAATTATAGACGTGACCGGTTATGAGGAACTCCTTTACGCACCGTGACGACATTAAGCATGCCGCGCCGCTGCTATGTAACGATCGATCCAGCCTCCCCTATCGCTTTAGGCTAGCTTTATCGGCGAAAACCGCAAGCCTTCGAGGTCTGTAAATATGCAGCCCGACTCGATGCCGTCTCTCGTCGCATCACTCTAAAGCCGCCATATCGTCACAAGACATCTATACGTAGTATCGAGCGCGCGATCGATTTCTAGAAGGCAATCGATCCCTAGTATAACACCGCAGGACATTCGCCGCGTAGTCTATCTCAACAAGCTAGATAAGACGTAGCCTAGAGTAGCAGACGAGCAGGAAAGACTCCCAAGTTAGCGTATAGGGCAGATACAAATACTACAATCGGTATCGTAGGGAAAGTGTTAGTACTAGTAACAAGGCCGAGGCTTAATCTAAGAGTAGACGGCGGAGAGTATCGCTATATATACGTAGGGTCACCTACTTTTAAGACTATATTACGCACTTGCTTACTATATTTCGTTAGGGAATACCTATATACTAGACCTATATTCCAACGGATCGGCGCTATCGCTAAACACGACACATCCGAAAGCCCTTATTAAGGCTATTCTAACGATCTATAAAGTAGGCTACTACTCCTAGAATCGAGGGAGTTCTACCTCATTTGATTTAGATAGCTTAAAGTTCTCTTCACCCTATTTCTTTAGCTCTAAACGCCGCGGAGATACCTAGCTACATTAGGTAACTCCTAGGTAATAGTAGCCTAGGCTACGGTACTACTAGCGCCTACGGCTCTATAGGCGAAGCTCCCCTAGAATAACTACTAGTAACTTATAGAGTACGTAAAAAGTATAGAAACTAATGATTAGCCCCTATACCGGTCTCTATAGGTAATAATTACTTAGCTACGTACGGCGCTAGTACTATCGTATTACCGAGGGTAATTAGAAATAAGGACGACGTCTAAGGCGATTAATAAGGCTACTCGGAATTAACACCCCTATAGCTAGTTATCGGTCGCGGTATTAATACTAGGCCCCCGCCTAACGTACGATATAGTTACGATCCGTATTATAGTAAAGGAAGACTAGGCCAAAGTTACGAAGCTATCGAATAAGGAGCTCGCCTAGCGAATTAATTAACTAGAGGTGGTCGTAGTAAACTAATAGTCTAACGGTACTCTATAGATCTATACTAGCTCTACTACTACTAGGAGGCACCTAGAGGTATAGCTATAGTAGGTATCTAAGGTTACGGTATTAGCGAAGGTCTGTCACGGGCAGCCCGCGACCCCTCACTGTAGCTGCGTCGGCCCGGCTGAACCGCGGACCTTCTGCATCGGGTTAGCGCGGCTTGGCTTTACTTTATAACTTCGCCGCGCCTCGCGCTCCTCTTTCGTAGCTTCGTAGAACAACAACTATCTCATTCGGACCCTATGGTACGCGCGCCCTTACAGTTTGTTCTACCTTACTACCCAGATCGCGGATCTAGGTAAGGGACGCGTAACAACAGGAACAGACAGAACCGCAGAACTCGAGAACGCGCAGAGCCGCATCAGAACACAGAACACGGTAAGGCGCACAGCGCGCAGATGCCTAGAGAACGCAACGCGGCGACACCATCAGCAGGTGGTCGCGCGCTCGTAGACAGTCAGGATACAGGCACCGTCACGCCTCCCCCGAACCCAGACAACATGACTTCACAAACAGCGAACGGCGGCATGCGACCGCCACCTAAGCCTAAGGGCAAAAGCAAGCAGCGCACATCTCTTTTCCCCGACCTCTCCTCTTTTCCTCAGAGTCAGACACAGGACGACAACCGGCGGGTCACAGTAGACACCGGTGTCGCGCTACAACAAGAGATTGATAAAGCTTACCAGAAGGCCTTCGAGCGAGAAGAAGGTGGTGAGATTGACTTTACAGAACTGTTCGAGTTCAAGCTCGAAGAGAACCCAGGCGGCGACCCAGACGAGGTGTATCTATCACTCGACGAGGCAGAACACATTCTCGCATCCGAATACCAGAATGTCACCCCAGACAACCTCACGACCCTTGCATCCCAACACCCGAAGACCACCCACGACTTCGTGCTACAAGCAGTCAACACGGCAATTACTAAGGGCAGACAACTCGATGTAATGGAGCGAGCCAACGACCTCCAGAACACCCAGTACACCACGCTGTACACCGAATACGACCGCATCTACAAGATGCTGCGAAGTGAAGAGCTTGTCACACAGAAAATGGCAGCAGATCTCAAGAGCAAGAAGGATTGCGACCCAGCTAAGTTGCAAGAGCTGGGGAAGAAATACAAGGAAGCCAACAACCTGTGCAAGCAGTTCAGCGAGATCTGCGAGAAGGAGAAGAAGAAGGCACAAGATGCTGAGGCGAAGAACCAGGCCCTACAACAAGAAGTCGATGACCTGAAGGCTCGGCTTGAGGCAGGAGACACCACACAGAACGGAGGTAGGGGCCGCTCAGGCCGCCGACCCTCTCGTTCCCGCCCACGCGAGACCTCACTCGAGCAGCTATTGCGTAGGTATCGCGAAGCTGCTGGTGGAGGGGGCGGTGGCGGTGGTGGTGATAACGATAACGATGGAGACGACGATGACCGTGGCGACAATGGCCGAGGACGTGACAACGACCGTCCGCGACCAGGACCCAACAACAGTCGTGACTCGAGAATGCGCAACACCCGCACCCAGACACCACTGGTTGACCTTCCAGAACGTCTCTTCACCATTGACCGCACCCTCACTCGCGGCATGGAGATCGGCAAGGGTGTGCCCGACCCTAAGCACTTCAAGAACGATGACGACCCCAATTTCGACAGCTGGTACAGCAGTGTTCTCCTAAAGCTGACTGTAGCAACCTTCCGCACTGAGGCAGATGGTCTGCGCTTCGTGTATGGGTGGACACAAGGTGATCCTCAGCGAAGCATCAAGCCGAGGATCCCTGTGCCTGGACAGCAGTCCTTCAACGAGTTCAAGACTGGAGAAGAGTTATTAGACTGGATGACACGCCAATATGGCACACGCAATGAGGGAACCAAGGCTATGGTTGACATTGCTACCTGCAAGCAAGAACAAGGCGAAACCTTTGTAGCCTTCCATGCCCGCTACTCGAAGTTGCGCGCCTGGATGTCATGGACCGATGAGACCGAGCTCATGCTGTTCCGTAACCGACTGAACCGCAAGTACTTCATCAAGACCTTCGGCGACCGCGAAGTCGACCGCCGCCTAGACAGCATGCAAGACGTTATCGAGGAGTGCACCGCACTGGACGAGAGTTTCTACGAGACAGATCGACTATACCCGCAGAAGGAGCGCCCCCGGGGCAATGGCAACTCGAACAGCAATGGCGGCCAGAACAACCAGAACAACGGCAACGCAGTTGCTAGTGCCGCTGCCGGTGTAGCAGGTGCCTTGGTACAGCGCCCACTACAGTACGCTGGTACCAAGAAGAAGGAGGATCTGCCGACACATCTACAGAACCTGCCTACGCTCAACCGTGAGCAGCGCGAAGACCTTAAGAAGCAGGGTAAGTGCTACCGCTGCCGTACAGGTTCTCACGTGTCGACCAACCCTGAATGCCCAATGTATGGGTACGATGGCGACTATCGCCCACCGCGTCCACGCAATACCACGCCGAATCCGAACGCGAACCTCAGTTCCCTAGCCGCCGATCCGCGGCAGGGAAATGGCACGACCGCTGCCTAAGCGTGGTAGACAGCGGTCACCCGAACTTCCTAGGACAGAAAGAGCATGAGATTGAGAGACACGGAACGCAAGAGACGGTAACAGACTATAGTGAGGAGCTTAAGATATCGGCATGCGCACTGGATAAGCAACAGCCAGCTGTGTACCCTCACATAGTGTTACCCGTAATGATACAACAGAGAAAGGCTCGAGGCCTTGTAGATTCTGCTTCCACCTCTCTCTTTCTTGACTGGAAATTCACACGCAAATACACAATACCCCTGATCCCTTTGACGCAAAGCCGACGACTAACACTGGGAGATGGAACGGCCACTGCGCGGCAGATTACACACGCGGCCCCTGTAGACGTAGTCATAGGCGATCATCACGAGCAAATGTTATGCTACGTCACCGACCTCGAATACGACATCGTCTTTGGCCTGCCGTGGCTTACAGCGCACAACCCAAACATCTTCTGGGAGACAGGCGAGGTGGCATTCAGGTCGGATTACTGCTTTGGTCACTGTCTACAGAATAAGACACCGACAACAGTGCAATCCCTGAACCACCGCGAGAAGAAGAAGCAGGCACCAGTACGGTACGGACCAGAGCCCTTCACTGGAGATGTAGCGAGCTTCACAGCAGGAGGAGCAGAGCTGAATGCCTCATCATATGACCTGGAAGACATAGACGATGAAGAAGTGGACTGCCAGGGCGTTTCTCAACGCGCGTGGGGGATGTACGCGCACCGGCCTGGGGCTGAGTGCTTCTACATCATGCCCACTAGGCGTGAGAGCGACGGCGGAGAGCTTAAGCTGAGTGCAATGGCTGCTGATGATCTGGACCAATTCTTGAACAAGCAGTTCAATCACAACCCGAAGGAGAAGTTGCCGCCAATGTACCACGATATTGCGGACGCTTTCTCAGCTAAGGATCATGAAGGACTCCCACCTCACCGACTAGGCGTAGATCATGAGATTCACATTAAGCCTGATGGTCCACAAGAGCCACCATACCGCAAGCCCTACGGCCTAGCTGAGAAGGAGAACGAGGCAGTTAAAAAATGGCTAGACGAGCAAACATCTGAAGGGAAGGTGCGGAAAGCAGGGCAAAAGACGAACCAGTCTCCTGCACCAGTGCTAGTGGTACGTAAGCCTGGAGGTGGGCTGCGTGTTTGTATCGACTACAGAGGATTGAATGCGATCACTATCAAGAACCGGTATCCGATTCCCTTGATACAAGAGACGCTCAACCGCATGCACGGCAAGAAGTACTTCACAAAGCTGGACATTGTAGCAGCCTTCAACAAGTTACGGATAGCTGAAGGGCACGAGTGGTTGACAGCGTTTGCGACACGATACGGCATCTACGAGTGTCTAGTGTTGCCATTCGGCTTGTGCAACGGACCAGCATCGTTCCAATCATACATCAACAAGGTCTTGCAAGAACACCTAGACGACTTTGTGTCGGCCTACCTGGATGACGTACTTATCTTCAGTGACACCTTGGAGGAGCACATTGAACACGTGCGGAAGGTTCTCACCAAGCTACGCGATGCAGGACTTACAGTGGACATCGACAAAAGCGAATTCCACCAACAGAAGGTGAAGTATCTTGGGCTAATCATAACCCCTGACGGCATCGAGATGGACCCCGAGAAACTCGAATGTATTCAGACATGGGAAGCTCCTGAGAACCTGAAGGATGTCCAGGCCTTCCTTGGATTTGCCAACTTCTACAGGCGATTCATCGAAGCATTTTCGCGCATAGCTGCTCCTCTCACAAACCTGACCAAGTCGGACGGACCAAGCAATCACAAGAACAGAAGGATTCAATGGTCACTAGATTGCCAACGAGCCTTTGACAATTTGAAAGCTGCGTTCAGCAAAGCCGGCATGCTCGCACATTACGTGCCAGGCAGGGAAACAGTAATAGAGACAGATTCTTCAGATTTTGTGAACGCCGGCGTGCTTTCGCAGTATGACGAGAATGGTGTGCTACATCCTGTGGCCTTCTACTCGAAGAAGTTGAGTCCACAGGAGTGCAATTATGAAATCTATGATAAGGAACTGTTAGCCATCATCAAGGCTTTTGAGGAATGGAGACCCGAGCTCGCCTGCGAGGCAGATGATGAGGACTCACAGCCAGTCAAGATTTACACCGACCACAAGAACCTGGAATACTTCATGACGACAAAGCAGCTAAATCGGCGACAAGCGCGTTGGGCTGAGTTCTTGTCACAGTTCAACTTCAAGATAATATACCGTCCAGGACTTCAAGGTACAAAGCCAGACAGCCTGACGAGACGCAGCCAGGACCTTCCGCAGGGGGTGGACGACCCTCGGAACCAGCATCAGCATCAGACATTGCTGCCTCCTAAGCGATTCCTTAAGATCGCCTCACTACAGGCAACAGTAGAAGATGCGCCGGAAGAAGAGGAACCAGTACCGCTAAACCCTGAAGCTGAAGAGTTTATGCCTACAGAACGAGATGCGCCTACTGAACAACCGGCGACGCGTGAAAGTCAGCGGGAAGCCGAACTCGAGTATCGAATGTCGACGGCGTACGTAACCGATAACGAGCTCAAGACCGCGATTAAGGACCTGCAGAAAGACCGCACTCCTACACTGCTACAGAGAGCGAAGATTCACCCAGCACACTGCAAAGTGGATGGCGACCTGCTATATGTTCGAAACCAATACGACGGCTGGAGCTTATGGGTACCAAATGACCAAGCTTTACAGACCAGGATAATCAAGATAAACCATGACGCTCCAGCAGCAGGCCATCCAGGACGAGCTCGCACTTATGAACTCGTAGCACGTGAATTCTACTGGCCTGGATTAGCGAGATCCGTGCGCAGATACACCGCGAATTGCCGCACCTGCCGTACAACAAAATCTCTGCACTCCCAGCCACTAGGATTACTACAGCCACTTCCTGTTCCAGATCGGCCTTGGAAACACATTGCAGTCGACTTCGTTGTCGGACTCCCAGACAGCACTCTTGACGGCATGGTCTACAACAACATTATGACCGTCACTGACAGGCTCACTAAGGAAGTCGAGCTGATCCCTATTGGCGCAATGACAGCACAGAATACGGCAAGGCTTTTCCTCAAACATGTGTTCTGTCGGCGCGGGTTTCCTGACACCATTACATCAGACCGTGGCAAGCAGTGGGTTGCTACCTTCTGGAAGAAACTCTGCAAGATGCTCCGCACAAATCGCAAGCTGAGTTCTTCGTATCACCCAGAAACTGATGGACAGTCAGAACGCACTAACCAGGCGATGGAACAGTATCTCCGCATGTTCACCAACGAGGCACAGGATGACTGGGCAGAATGGCTGTGCCTTGCTCAGTTCGCGATCAACAATCACCTGTCTGAGACTACTGGTGTGTCGCCGTTCTACGCCACCTTAGGATACAACCCTGAGTTCATAGAGCGAGTTGACCTGAACGCTGGAAAGGAGGGAGGACTGACCACTCTCCAGCGACTGGACGCGCGATCAGCAGAAACCTTTGTGCGTCGAATTTGCGAGCTTCACAAACACCTTCAAGAGAATATGCGAATGTCACAAGCTCTCCAAGCAGAGGCAGCAACCCGCCACCGAAGCATTCCTCCAGACTACAAGGTGGGTGATTGGGTGTATCTTAGCACCAAGAACATCCGCACGACTCGACCATCTAAGAAGCTGGACAGGAGATATGCCGGCCCTTACCAGATCACGGAAGTTATGCCGGCCAGACTCTCTTATCGACTGAAACTATCAGACGCTCTAGTAGGACTTGATAACTGCTTCCACACCTCACTACTACAACGAGCCGACCACCCCGATTTCCCACCACTTGAAGGGCAGCATCTGGCGCCGCCACCACCGATAACTATCGAACCTGACACCACCGAGGCTGATGCAGCAGCCGATGTAGTGGCAGCACCTACGCACATGTACGAGGTGGAAAAGATCCTTGACATGTACACCCGTAAGCGGGCAGGCAAGGTGAAGAAGGGGCACAAGCGCAAAGTAGATACATGGTACAAGGTGAAATGGGCTGGATATCAGAACGAAGAGGATGGTGAGACCTGGCAACCTGCAGAGGACATGCTTGAACACGCAGCCGCCGCTGTTGCAGACTTTCACCATAACCGGCCGGAGTTGTCTACGCCTGTAGGCTTCGCAGCTCCATCTGACTGGTCCCTACCAGCCACTGAGATACTCGGGCTCAACTCGATCAGGGTCATTCCGAAAGACACCGTCACGAATGAGTCGCCTCGAGCCTTGCCTCTAATAGAATCTGCTCCGCACATATTCGATACTCGAGTGGAGCCTACAGAGCCTGCAATGATACCCAACTTTGGTCATAAGGATCATACGCGAGTGCGAGCCGAAGACAGACTTAGATCTGGGGTAAGCCAGCTAACTAGGCAACATGTTTCTCGAAGGAAGCCGGTCGAGGATAGTCTTGATAGAGCGAATGCGATGTTATCGGATGACGACAGGGCACTAGAGGATGATTCGGCGTTCGCGCGATTATGGAGCTCGACAGGCAAGTGGCCTCACAAGGTGAATAACGCTCAGAGGACTGAGGCGTGTTTTGGGAGGGGGGGTACTGTCACGGGCAGCCCGCGACCCCTCACTGTAGCTGCGTCGGCCCGGCTGAACCGCGGACCTTCTGCATCGGGTTAGCGCGGCTTGGCTTTACTTTATAACTTCGCCGCGCCTCGCGCTCCTCTTTCGTAGCTTCGTAGAACAACAACTATCTCATTCGGACCCTATAGTACGCGCGCCCTTACAAGGTCTTAACGAAGTAATTTACGATCCTAGTCTACGATATAGCTAAAGAGTTCGACCTAACTAACTAAGGTTACCTACGTACTCTCTAAGAGGACAACCCGGTTACTCTTAACTCGCTAATCTAGAAGGCGACTTGGCTCTATAGGAAATGGCTAGAAGGTAAGAAGGCCTCGGCGCTAATAGTATAGCTATAAGACGCGAAAGCGGCGGATCTAGCGATAGAACAAGGCCTAGTCTAGTAATATAGCCTTAAGATAGTAGAAAAGCACTCCTTATCCTTTCGTGTCCTCTAATACTTTAAATGCTAACAGTATAGACACTAAACCTACACGTATATAAATAAGTAGGCCTACTCGAACTATATAGGAGACTATATTTCTAGGGACTATATATCGACTACGAGACGGTACGCGAACTATCCGGGGCACTACCTATCGTATAGTACGGAATGCCTATAGCGGAAACTAGCGAAAAACAAGGCAATTACAAACGGAACCGTCGCCCTAAGATTCTACGGCGACCGTAAGGCTAGCCTATACCGGAACTAACTAGCGGCGGTCGGGTATAAGCGCCCTAGGGCCGAGAACGATATAAAGGATACGTAACCTAGGGCGTACGGGAGGCCACGTACTCTACTAGCTACGGCGAGGGAATCTAACTAGGCCCGGCTCCCCTTTAGTATATAGCCGATAGGCGTAGACTAGGACGTATAGGGTAGTAGGATATAGGACGATATAGAGGAAATGATTATCGATGCCGATAACTAGCCTCGACACGCTTAGTATTATCTAGTATAACGTTAACTATAGTAAGGATATAGTCTAGAACTATTTCCTATACGAGGCGGACCCGCGCGTCTACTACGTCCTTATAATCTAGGAGCTATAGATTAACCCGTACTATAAGAGACTAACGACCTACAAGTTACTAGGCTATACGACATGCCTACGAGGCGACGGTAGACCCCGTACGTGCTTCTATATTAGTAAGGACATACTAGAATCCGACTAGGAGGTAGTGTACTACGTAGCCGAAGAAGGCGGGGGCGATATTACCTCCCTCTACGTAGGTAGTACCTAGATACACAACCTATATATATAACCGCTAGCCTCGAGGTCTAGCCGCGACCTAGGGGTCTATAGACACCTAGACAGTGCGCTTAAGAGACAAGGGTACTACATCGTAGTAGGAGACTTTAACATATACTACCCTTCCTAGGAAAGCCTTATATAGCCGCACCCTATAGCCGACGAAGTACTCGACTTGATAGCGAGCAACGCAATTGCTCTTAATACCCCGAAGGACCTAGGTACCTAGAAGAGAGGGGGACTCTAAGGCACGATCGACCTCTCCTAGATCTTAGATAGCTACTACTATACGGTAACCTACTATAGGATCGAATATAAACTCGAGGCGTCGTTAGACTATATACTAGTTAGGACCTCTATTACGATATAGATATAACGTATACTAGCGAGAACCCCTAAGCTAAACTAGGGAAAGGCCTACTAGGCTAATATCTAGGCGTACCTCGATAACTCTAGGAGGCTAGTCTAGATCGCGTAGTAGTAATATAATAGTAAAGACGAGATAGACGAGGTAGTCTAGGGGTTAATAGACGAAATAAGAAAAGCGAACTTACTTTACGTTCCGCTTACCTAACTAACGATATAGTCGAAACTATACTAGACGCCGGAGTATACTACGGTAGTAAGAGAAGTAAGGAGAGCCCGCCGGGTATAGACGAGTAGCTATAGCGAGGAGGCCTTGAACGTATATAGGGAGGTATACTAATAGAAGAAAGCTATAATACGGAGGGAGAAAGTAGTCGGCTAGAGGGCTATAGTAGAAGAAATCGCCGGCAAGCTAGCGAGGATATAGAAGCTAGTAAAATGGGCCCGATAGGACCCTATATAGGGCCCCTCCTTCTCTATCCTAGCGCTATAATCGCCTAGTAGCCCGGTTAGCGACCCCGAGGCTAAGGCGCGTCTACTAGCTAGTAAGTTCTTCCCGCCCCTAGTCGAGGCTAATCTAAGCGACATAAACAGCTCTACTCCCCTAGCCCCTAGTATCGCGGTCTAATAGGAGGTGTCCGAGGGAGAAGTTGCCGCTATACTTAGGAAGTTACCGGCGAAGAAAGCCCCGGGGCCGGATAGGATCCTAAACGAGCTACTAAAGAAGTGTAGAGATTAACTAGCCCTAGTAGTTATAGCGATCTTTAACGCCTACCTATAGACCGGATACTACCTAACGGTATTTAAATAATCGATAATAGTAGTCCTACGTAAGCCGTAAAAGGAAGACTATACGTAGGTAAAGTCGTACCGCCTAATTGCGCTCCTTAATACTCTTAGGAAGGCGCTTAAGAAGCTAGTTATAACGAGACTCTCCGAGGCGGTAGAGGAATACTCCCTACTCCTAGACACCTAGATAGGTACGCGCCTATAGCGATCGACGCTATCCGCGATAGAACTTATTACCTCTTAGGTAAAGGCTATCTAGTATAAGAATAGGGACAAGGTAGTATCCTTACTTAGTCTAGACATATCGGGAGCCTTCGACTACGTATTATACCCGCGGCTACTCTATATCCTAAGGTCGAAAGGACTCCCTAAGTAGCTTATTAACTTCGTACGGTCCTACCTCTAAAACCGTAGTACGTCGATCCTAGTCGGCTAGTATAGAAGCCTATTTTAAGTAGTCTATACTAGAATCCCGTAAGCCTTAACGCTAGTACCTATTCTATTCCTCTTCTTTATAGCGACGCTACTCCTAGCCCTAGAATCCTAGAACACCGCTACGAGCGGCTTCGTAGACGATACAAATATCCTAGCGTAGTCATCCTCGACTAAGGAGAACTATAGGCTACTAGAAGAGAAGTATAAGATCTACGAGGACTAGGCTAGGAGGTATAGGGCTCGGTTTACCCTAGAAAAGTATAATTAAGTACACTTTACGCGCCGGCTACGGTCCTATAATATATAAGCTTCTATCTAGATATAGGGGTATACGACTAACCCGGTAAACTAGCTTAGGATCCTTAGACTATAGGTAGACCCGGCGCTACGGTAGAGGAAGTACGTATAGGCAATATTACGGAAAGCTAAGTAGAATATAGCATTATACTAGAGGCTTACTACGTCTATATAGGGGGCGGACTTCCGGTAGTTACGACTTCTATATACGGCTATTATACGGCTAGTCCTTATATATAGTAGCTAAGTATAGTCCTTAGGCGATAGGGCCTACCTATCGAAGGGACTCGTCGCGCCGCTAGCGAAGATCTAAAACCAATACCTAAGGAAGGTTACCGGGGTATATAAGTCGACGCTAATAAGGATGCTTAAGTACGAGACCGCTATACCGCCGATCGACCTATATATCTAGGGACTACGGACCTCCTACTTAGGTAAGTCGGTATAGTACCTAGTATAGAAGGTTATCGCTAGTATAGTCGTAAGGGCCCGCGAATCAGTACTAGCGTATAAGGGTATTCGACCCGGAAACGAGCCGAACTACCGGGTAAGGGACGAATAGCTAGTAATACGGTAGGAAGGTAAGAAGCCGTTTATAGAGCAACTATAGAAAGAGAGGTAGAACAACTAGGGTGTAGGGTATAGTAGACGCCCTTAGCTAGCGGGACAACCTAAGGAATAGTTAGCTACGAAATCCGCGGTTAAGCACCCCCTAAAGCTTATCTACTACCGCCTTACGAGGGTATAGAGTAGTATAGTAACCTAACTACGAAGCGAACACATCGGCCTCTAGGGGTACCTATTATAGAGGAAGGTTCTAGGATACACGAATACTAGCTACCTCTACGGCTATCGCTCCTAGAACGTACGGTACGTACTCCTCGTCTATCCGAGGTAGTCGCTAGGAAAGGGAGAGTAGATAGTAAAGGCAAGGAACTAGACGATTAGGGTACTTCTTAATAACGTTAAGGGCCTACGGCGTATTACGAACTAGATACTAGAGAAGGGCTAGCTAGAATAGTACCGCCTAGTAGGAGTAGTATAGGAAGAGAGGACACGACGTAGCGCGACGAGACCGGCTAGGAGCGCGGGCTAACGGGGTAGTAATATAGACTACGTACGTTTAGAGGGAAAGCTAATCTAGATAAGGAGTAGTCGGGGGCGGGAAGGGTTTTTACCTATTCGGGTTTCCCTTTATATATAACAATAGATATATACCTATATAGGCCGGATAGGGTCCTAGAATAGGGGAATGACAAATTTCTCTATCTATTACCGACGTATTAACCTATAATACTTCCGAAAGTAGGAAATAGTACGGGTATCTTACCTACGGCTACTACTACTTAACGTACGTCTTAACGTTATTACTCTCGCTCAAATAATACTCTCCTTTGGTCTCTTTATAGCCGAAATCTAAGGTTATTATCGCCGAAGCTACGAATATAGTAGAGATTTACCTCGGAACTATTAGTATAATACCGTATAATAACTATAGCGGTACGAAGGTATAGGTAAACTAGTAACGCTCCGTAGGGTTTTAGGTAAGGCCGATAAGTATGTCGATAATATAATCGATATTATAGTATGCTAGTATAGGGCTAAGGCCGCCGTAATATATACGGGCTAGTTCCGATCTTAGCGCCGCTAGATATAATACGAGTCTAGTAGTGATCTATCTAGCTCTATCGAGCGGTAGTATTCTCTATTATAATATAGGCTTCGGAGGGAATACCTTTCGGATTTAAGCTTAATATTTAGGTCCGATCTACGTTACCGTAACCTATATATATTCCGCCTATACTCTATATCTTTAAGTACTACCTCTTACTAGATAGTAGAGCTTTAAGCATTTTAAGTTTAGCTACTAGCCGTACTAAGTTCGGAAATAGGAAGATAGTATTAACGTAGGCGGATATATAGTATAAGTATATTATATATATTTATACTCGACCTTAAACATTCGATACCTATACTATTCGACGTTATACGACATCCTCGTAGGGGAGACCTTCTGTCTACAAAATAGTAGATAAGACCTATCCGATAGTAAACGCGGTTATAGCTTTATATAGCTTTTAGTAGCTCGAATAGCTAGTAGAGCTCGACGAGGTACTTAAGTCTACGTAGTATACTCGACTCTAGTATCCCCGATAGCTAGGCTGTTATAAGCGTATATACTACCTTTTATAGTACCGTATACACCTTTTAAGAACACGCTATAGACTACTAGAGCTTCCTACTAAGCGTAGAAAAGCTATCTATAAGCCCGTGTTTACGTAAGACTACTACGAAGACTAGGAATCGATACCTCTAGGCCTAAGCCGCCTGAGTACTTATTCTTTGCATACTCCAATATTAGAAGCTCGTTCTATAGGTACCTCTCGGGATTAGACGTATTCCGCGGGCTCTAATCGAAATTCTCGTATAAGTAGTCTTTCTAACCTTACGAGATGATCTAGATTTAGACTTACGCGAGATCACTAGTATAAGCCTTGACATCGACTACTTATACGCTAGACTTAAGAGATCATAATATAATCCTTACGGTATCCGGTATATTTTATCCCTATAATCCTTTAGTGTCCGGTATAAATTGTCTCTAGCCTTATACGCCGACTTATTAGACGCTCGGCGCGCGCGAGGCTTTTTTAAGAACCTCGCTAAGTATATTAAGGGTCTAGACGCGAGATAGAGGTAGGGTACGACATTGTTAAATGCTCTATTAAGTAAGCCGGATTAGATAGGTCAACTTATATAGTAGCTTCGTATATATTAGATATTTATATACGGTAGTAGTACTTCTCTCCGTACTACTAACGATACGTAGCGCTTTATATTTGTATATCTATTGCCCGTAGTCTTTGTTATACTTAGTTAGGAAGAGTACCTCTTATTATCTAAGTACCGACTACGATAGTACTAAATTATAAGAAGCGGTAGTATAAGTAAGTAGTATAAGTACCTACTTATACGCTACTATATTTTGGTATCTAATCGGTCCGACTTCGTCTAGTAGGGAGCCCTTCTCCTCCCTCGTACCGTTATCTACTTTATCCTAGAGAAGTCCGTTCTAGATAAGTAGTACTTAAGCGAGGAGGAATATGTCGACTTTAGTAAATATCCGTACCTTAAGAAATTTAGGTTAGAGAAGGATTAAGATAGAGATTGGCTACGTAAAGTAGTAGGGATTATTAAGGACCGTCCTCTAGCCTTATTAGCCTAAGTAACATCTATTAAAGCTAAAGTTCGCGGATAGGCCTCTACCGGGTAGGTTTATATCTACGGAAGCGATAGGAATATTAGAAACACTCGGTTTCCTAACTTAATATAAAGTAGCATTTACTCGAGGTTATAGGTAACTCTTCTACTAGATTATAGATATATACGCTTTGTAGTAAGTACCTTCCCTAGTTATAGAGACATAGCTAATCAAGCAATATTAGTTCGTTAGGCCTACTAACTATCCCTAGTACTAATTATCCTTTCGGTAACTTCGGCTATATAAGATATAAGTAGTCTTAGGATAGTTAGGAAAGATATTAATATACGCGGACACTCCTCTAGCTCGATATTAGGTCGCCTCTAATATTAAGCTAGTCTTTATCTACTACTATACCTCGTATACCGAAACGGATTTACGGAATCTATACTAAAGGGCGCTTACTTCCGTAGGCGAACTCCGATACCTAGCCGTAGGTCGTAGTAAAGGATCTTACTAGTCTAGACTCTATACTTACTTATTCCCGCTTACCTTTATATTATCGAAAGATATATAAGCGACGCTAGCGTAGGTTAAGACGCTATAGTATAATCTTCGTTATTCTTAGGACCTTAGGAGCTAGTAACGGGAGCTCGATAGGTTAGTATAACCTACGGAAGTATTAGTAGTACCTTGTCTCGGTTCCTTACCCTATATACTATCGAGTCGGGCGAAAGCTAGTACGAGGCGCTCGTACACTTTAATAACTAAAGCACGTTCTAATACTAAACTAGGTAAGCGCCCTAACTATCTAATTAGTACGTTATAGCAGAATATTATAAGATAGCTAGGGACTCGGTAGGCCTCCGGTAATACGAAATCTTCTACCGCGAGAAGCTTAAAGTATAACAATTTAGGCATCGTGAACTCCGTCGATATTATCGAGCCTTCGTAGACCGATTTCTAGAAACATCCCGAGGATCCGGTATTATTAGTAATATTATATTCCGGTCTTCTTTACTTTACGTTTGTTATATTCGTAGTTTAGGATATCTACTATCTCCCTTATACGTACGCTATATAAAAAGATTACCTAAAGGGTATAATCCGCTATTACTCTTAGTCTTAAGAAGTCTCGTTACTACTGTCCTATACGATTACTCTAGATTTCTCGCTAGTAGCGGGTTATTTCTATTTTAGATCTATATAAAGGTTAGCGAAAACATATAGAGAGGACTTACTTAGTAGGAAGTATATCTAATAGTCTACGATATTTAGATAGCTTAGCCGATAGTAGTATAATAGTTATGAGCTCTAAACCTCTAGCTAGGATAATTACGTAGGACTAGGTTAGTAATATAGATCACTCCCTTATAATCGAGGACCTTACTAATCTCTCGGTATACTATACTATTATATAGACTTAGTACGTACCGTCCGATATTAATATCCGTATCTATTAAGTATTTGTTAAAGAAAGGGATAGTAGTACTTAGGACTACTAGGGTAGTAATAAGTAGGTCTGCTTATCTGACTAGTATAAAGACATAATCACTACTACTATAGACCTAGAGTATAGTCGGCTCTAGGAACTAACTAGCGGTATATAACGGTATAAAACCTAAAGGTAGTACTATAAGCCACTCTCCTAGAGGGGAGGGAGCTAGTAGACTTCTAATGTCGATCAATATAACTTAGGAGCTTATAACGACTTCGTCTTACGTAAGCTTATCTACGAAATCCTCGATTATATATCGCGACGTCGGTATAGTAGTCATTACTACGAACTCGCTAGTTTAACGGTAACGACTAGTAAGAGGATAAGACTTTAACTATACGGTATAATAGACTTTATAGCATCGGGAGCCTACTATATATAGAACTAGCGAGAGAAGACGGTCTGCTATAAGCTATAGAAAACACCTTATAGCTATAAAGTTGATGGCGTAGGTGTCTAATTCCGTCTACTTATCTCGATTTACGATAAAATTCGAGGCGTAAGTTCTTACCTCGTGATAATAGAGGTCGATATAAGGATTATACGGAGATTTCCTTACGGATCCGTACGCGAGCTTCTTACTTCGCGTAACTTTAGTATAGTATAACAAGGCGTAGAAGTAATAAGCTAGCGTCGATATTATCTAAGCCGAAATAGACTAAACCACTCTTAAACATAGCCTACGCGTCTTTTCGAGCCGATTATTTTACTTTCTAGATACTGCCTCTAGGTACCGATATAGGAGACCTAGGAAAGGCTATTAAAAACCTCTTTCCTACGTAAGAAAACCGCTAAAGCTAAAAGAAGGGCCAATAAGGGTTCCCGTTTCCGGACTTTATCGGGATGTTACGTTCGAGTAGTAAAGTGATACCGATAGTAAGACGCTACTACAATCCGCGCAAATAGACTAATAGTAAGTAAGGATAGTACCGGAACCTCGAGCCTCGACAGCGCCTTATAGTAGGCGGTCTATACATACATTTCTAGGGTGATCCTAATGCCTTAGTGATGCCGATCGTCGTATATATATGCTTACCAATTCTACGAGTATCATCCGGTAGCTACTAGATCGATAACCACGTGTTAGCGATAGAAGATCGTGAGTTGTAGTTGAAGTTGTTAGACCGGCTAAAGAAGTCCTATTGCGCTACGATAGATGGTGACGGGGTTGCTGACGGAATCGTTCTGCTTGACTTCAGTGATTAGGCGTATCAGCTCCTCGTAGAACGCTAGGTCTAAGGACGCGGCATTTGTCTTACAGAATCTCTTCGATACGGTCTTCTTGGTCGCCTTCTAAGCTGCTTGTAGTACACGAGGCGCCTTCATTTCTGGTTCTACGTTTATAAACTCAAACTTACCCTAGCAGTAGTCCGCGCAAATTGGATCCGGGAGTCCATAATCGGTAGGGTGTAGTGACAGAGTGCGTCGACGATGACCATCTTTTACAGGTTGTAGGTTGGGTGACTTAACGATGTGTCTCCTCGATGCTAGGTAAACTACGCCTAAGGAGCATCGAAAGTCCGGTTGGTCTATATAAGCGGAAGTGCAAGACCTATTCCTCCGTGTAGGCAAGACAGGTGATCGACTAAAACAAACTAGTTATTAAATTAGTCCGACGACCTGTAGGAAAGGGTGAGCCTAGTAGAGATTCTAACAAACGTACGAATCTATAGAGTCCAAAGATTGAGCGATAGAAGCCGTAGGAACCGTTGTTAACAATGGAGATGAGGTCGATCGCTACCGTGATAGTACTCATCCTCGAACCGATCCAAGGCGAGGCACTGTTTAAAGTGTCGAAGACCGGATCGTTGAGCGTGCAACGACTTAGAGCCAGAAGACGACGTTTGCTCACTGAGATTCTCCCTAGCAAATCAGAGCACCAAATCCGCCGTATAGCAACATCATGGAATAGATCACCCTGATACCAGTACGAGGTACGTGGCTCAGCCGATGCTTGATGTGGCAGACTGACCAGTGATCGCGGCCTTTTTGCAAGGAACGTCAGGCATAGCTATTAAGTTGTGTGCGTTGTCCAGATTAGGGCCAGGAGGCTCCGCCGATATGCTAGGTGCCGAGGTTGGACCAGAAAAGTTGACAGCTTCTTTCTGATGGTTGTGATGGTTGTCAGGACGTGTAGCTTTTCTTCGTCAAATCCTCTGTCCCAGTCGGACCCGACTCACTCGATCCGGTGAGGATGAAAACCGTCTCGTGCTAGTATTCCTCCAATCTTACCGCTTTGTAGCTTCGGGGTAGTCTCCGTCATCATCCTACGCGATTCGCGATGTTAATACAATATTGGCACCTAGTTGGTGGAAGCTTTCTCTCCGATTCGCTCGCCAGGATACTAGTTACCCCAGTGTAACTCCCGCCGAAGGACCCGGGCGGGCATGCATCATGCGGTACTACTCGCCTCATCTGCACTAAGACACCTGCCAGCGGCGCGACACAGCTCGCCTCGCAATCCCCGGGCATGCTATGGAATGCAATACAATGCAATGCGACTAGCATCACAGCACCAGACTGGCCGGCATGTTGCATAGAACCGTATACGGACATGACGGCGTCTCTTATGCTAAAGGAAGCTGAAGGTAGTAGTCGTAGAGTCGACTAGAGTTTGCTGCAACAAAAAACGAATGCAGAAGTCGACTCCGGCTCCTTGCGTCTCTACATTCTCGCCAGGTCTACTTCCTGTCTCACTAATGGATCTGCGGCTCCATTGTTACCGGCTGGTCGGGCGAAGGTCGAAGACCCCAAGTATTGACCAACGAATTGAGGGAATACTGTCAATAACTGGCAGGTCCACAGCAAAGATGGCCAAGTTCATGCAGACTTTGTTTTAGCAAGCTCGACATTCGTCTTGAGACTGACCATCGGCCGCTACTGGCCAAGGTTGTCGTTGGCAATTGTGTAACCAGTCGATGCAGCGTGACTCTCTCACTCTTCGCCATACGTAGCTATGCGTATGTCTGAGGCCGGCGTTCTGGAATGCGAAGGCGAGGAAGGTCCCGTTGACGCTGCGGAAACAGATTTGATGGCTCGACAGATGATTTGTCCCGTCGGTTTGGGCTCAGCTTTATGCAGTGGTGTCAAGGGTACATGTAGTCGCACGTTGATGGCTCCAAGAATTCGGAACAATGACGATTAGCGTGGCGCACGGGCTTTACGGAACAATCAGGTGATTGTTCCGTAAAGCCCGTGCGCCCGTCTGCAGTTCGACATGTATGTCATGTTCGCCGCTACGTACTTTCGCTTTTCGACCTTATCATTATGGACGCTATTATACAGCGCCTTCACAAGCTGCAACAGTCTTCATCATTCACATTAGATGATCTCGCTCCTATTCGCGACGACATCCTTTCTGGTGACAACGAGACGCACATCAGTTTTGTCCTCCTATATAAGCATCTGGAGGTCGGGGGTCTGGTTAAGAATGTAAAGAGAGCCACTAGTTAGCGACATTTCTTTACAAGACACTATAAGAAGTCGGAGTAGAAGAGCATTGTCAGGCACCCGATTGTTATCTCTAGCCGCTTTTAGGCGTTAGTCTAATCTACCTAGGGCGATAAAGTCGTTAGCTACTATAGCTTAAGAGATCTTTGTCATTCAAGACTAGAGTACTTATACGTCGGGTAATGCGCCAAAAAGTGGCTAAATTTCGAACGTTCTTTTGCGCCTATTACTAATATTGTCCTACTTAATAGGCATAAGGCTTCGGTAGATATAGCGGCTCGCCGAGAGACACCTACGAAGTCTCTCGCCGAGTCCCGCTTTGTACGGAACGACTTCAAGCTATTAGTAGATTTATACGATAGGCCTACTACCGCTTATACCCGCGAGATAACCTAATATAACCGCCTAGACGCTACTAAAGTTAAGAGCTAGGCTAATCGTTATAGGACAGCTCTTATAGGGGGTTCTCTTTTACGGGATTATCGAAGATACCCTTACTTTTGTCGTTAGCTACTACGATACGATGACTACGGCCTACTTAGGCCGCCGCTATACGTAGACGACTTAGCTAACGATTATATAACTATACTAATATCCCCGGAAGCTAGTAATAAGAACGCCGTAACAATACTAATCGATAGCCTAGACCTCTATATCGATAATAACGCGCTAATAGAGCCCGCTATTTAGGGAGCCGCGGCCTATTAGACGATAGCTATACCGTTATAAGAGATAGGTACCCTAAAAGGGGCCTCTTTAGCCCTATAGAGCTATCTCTAGAAGGAGGACTTAGCCTACGAAGAGTCTATCCGTAACTAATATATTCGTATAGGAGATACGCTACTAAGCTAGAGTAAGTATCGTACGCTAGAAGACATACTATATTAGCGATTCTAGGCGTCGCTAGTAGCATATTCTACGAAGTTGAAACGCGAGGCTAGCTAAGAAGAGGCTTTAGAGACATATCGTATACGAGTAACGTAGTTAATACTAGAGACCGCCTAGATAGACATCTTTACGCTATTTAGTAATCCTAGACGCGTAAGTACTAAGAGTAACGCCGGCGTAGTATATCTTACCGTAAAGAAGCTATAGTGCTACCTAGATAATAGTTATGTCTTTAGTAAGCCCGTAGTCGTTAAGGCAAAATATTAGGACGCCGATCTATATATACTATTAAATAGGTACGAGTTACGTAGTAGTAGAAGACGGCGGATTATATAAAAGACGAAGAAGGACCTAATAGGATAGCGTGTATCTATATACAGTATCGCCGGTATTAGTATAGGTAGATACTAGGTGTCCGAATGTTTGCTAGCCTATAGGCTAGCAAACCCTAGTCACGTGATCTAATCACATAATACCCCCACACCTACATACTTGTCCTACGGCCTATATGTTCTTAACACTCCTACTCAGGCCACATAGTCTCCTACAATCCCTTTACGTAAGCTAGAGCTGCCTTATAAAGTTTTGGAACTGCTAGCTATTAAGGGGCTTTGTTAACCTATTAGTAGCTATGTCCTTTATATAGCAGTAGTCTACTACAATCTTCTTCTACTACTAGAGATGTCTAACATAGTTATATACAACATCAATATACTTTGACCTTTTATGTATATAGGCATCTTTGACAAGTGTCAAAGCGGCTTGGTTGTTACCTATAAGCTTGACTAGCCTTAGCTCGTTAACAGTGCCCTTGCTTGCCCTTATACTCGGCTAGAAAGAGCTCTTTCCCACCAGTTCTAGGCACCCTATTTCCCTAAGGACAGCAGCAAGAAATTGTGACTGCTTTACGGCTACGTTCATAGCTATAAACTCAGCTTCTATTGTTGATGTTGTAACAGACTTCTACTTCCTACTTATCTAGGACACAGGTAATCTATAAAGGAACTATACGTATCCTAGAATTGAGACTCTATCCACTTTGTCTATAGCGTAGTCAGAGTCCGAGTATCCCTAGAGATTGCCCCCTCCCTTTCTATATATAAGACCTAGGTCTAGGTACGACCGTAGGTATCGGGAGAGCTTCTTTTAAGCCTTTATATACTGCTACGAGGGATTAGCAACAAATGAGCTAATTCTTCTAAGGGGGAATGCTAAGTCTGGCCTTGTCATTGTCATTGGCCACATCTAGGTACCATTGTGGCTCTAGTAATCCTGTTTGTTGCACCTCTTATCTATAGGTACCGTAGGTACTAAATGCTCGTAGCTCTCTATAGGTAAGTGGGTTAGCGTAGCCTTCTCTCTAGCCATGTTCATCTTGGCTAAGTTAGCGTAGACATAGTGTCCTTGATCAAGCTTCAAAGTGCCTTAGGACCTGTCTCTTATAATCCTCATTCTAAGGATCTTCGTAGGTTCACTAAGATCTTTAATCTTAAACACTTTTCCAAGCTCAGCCTTAAACCACTGAACATCTAACAGCTTCGGAGCTACAATAGGTATGTCATCCACATAGGTAAGGACTATAAGGTCTCTATCCGTATAGATAAGTAGGCATGGATCTACCTAGGACTAGGTAAATCCAATCTTCTCTAGCTTCGTAATATAGAGCTTGTTCCAGTCTCTAGCTGCTTGCTTAAGCCTATAAAGGCTTCGTAGGACCTTGAACACTATGTTTAGAGGTGCTTCAACTCCTAGGGGTGGGATCATATAGATGTCTTCAAGAAGGCTACTTTGGGTAAAAGCATGATTCACATCTACTAGGTGCATCTCGAGATCTCTCTTACATACTACTGCCATAAATACTCGGAGAGTATCATGTCTAACAGTAGGTGTAAAGGTCTCTTCGAAGTCAACCCTATATTTCTATAAAAACCCTCTTACAACTAGTCTTGCCTTGAACTTCTCAATGGCTCTACTAATCATTCTTTTCACATCAAAGACCTACCTAGAAGTAATTAGATTCGCACCCTTTGGCGGTACAACTGCTTCCTAGGTGTTGTTGCTTGCTAAGGCAATAAGTTCGTTCTCGATTGCCTCTCTCTATATATGTCCCTATTCGGGGTCTCCTACGGCTGCCTTATAGGACTTTGGGATTGGCACTTCCTGCTAATAGGCTATGGCCTGCCTAACAGCAGCAAATGCATGTTCTTCCACGTCGTTCAGAATCTCCTCTACCTAGCTCATTGTAGGGTCTAGATGGAACATCTAGGCGATAAGAGCCTTATAGTGTTTAGCCTTATGCTCTTCAGAGTTATCATCTCCGTCCCCCCTTGACCTCTTGTTGCCTGCAACCTAAGGTGGCGCTAGGTGTTCGGATGGGTCGAACTGAACGACATCTTCTTTTTCTTTTATTGGAGTACCCTGATCTCTAAACTTCTGGTATTCCCCAATGTCCTTTAGGGGAGGGGGAAGTTGCACAGACAGCGGTTGCTATAGTGTTGATGACTTGGGTAGGTTCTATATAGATCCACCGTTATCGGCCTTCGACAGTGTTGAAACCGCCTCAATATTTTCTCCTAGCCTTCGTAACGGTGTCTCTGATAATCCCCTATCGGAAAATTTCGCCCCAAAGGGCTTCCTCCTAACAGGATTGCGCTGTGGCGCTCGACTCGGCTAGTTAGTGAAGGTGATACCAAGATCCATATCTCCCCCCTTCTTATTCTCAAACCAGTCGACGTGACTATGCGCTTTTATTGCTTTCATATCGGGATCCCAGAACAGCCATTGTTTTGTAGTGTTTCCTGAGTAGCCCATAAACACGGCTTCTTTTCCTCGGTTCATCAAGTTGTCTCTCCTCAAGCCTTGAGGTTGGGCTCTTAGGTCTACATAGACCACAGCTTTGCATCCCTAGACGCGGAAATGGTCGACTGACGGTACTTGGCTAGTAAAGGCTTCTTCTGGTGAAAGAGCAATACTATCAATGATCGGACTATTAGGCAGTCTGTTTCTGATCACAGTCTGTGCTTACAGAGCTTCTGGCCAGAACTCAACTGGCATGCTAGAGTCTTCAAGCATAGCCCGGACTGTGTTCTTAGAGGCTTGAATTGACCTTTCTACAGGTCCATTTTGAAGAGAGTTGTAGGCATCAGTTGTGTCTATCTGAGTGCCAAACTCCTTCTCCCACTCTTTTAGCAAGGCGAGAATTTCCTTTGTACCATCACTACGGATCGTAGACAGAAAGCACCTTGACTGCCGTTCTGCCTAGACCTTCCAATCCCGTAGGGCTGTAGGAGCGTCGCTCCTGGCCTTCAAAGGGATTACCCACTTCTTCCTAGAGAAGTTGTCTACAATCTCAAGCCAATATTTGTATCCTAGCCTAGAGACTGCGCCCTAAAAAGGCCCACAGATGTCAATAGAGATGAGGGCCAGCCTCTCCCCTTTCCTCTCTATGGCAGGTCCTTTGAACTTCCTCATGTTTGCAAGGGAGCAGACCTTGCAATTCTGGTGTTCAGAAGGAACAGGAATGGGATCTTTCTTGTCAGTGACTCTATGCAGGTTTCTTAGCAGTCCCTTGCCAAGGTATGCACATCTTCTATGCCATAGCTCCCACTGATCTTCGGACTTAGTGTTAGCCATAGCGGTACCGTCACGTTCTTGAGAGAGTATGCCAGCATGCTGTGGCTCAAGAATTTCCGAGATCGAGTGGATAAACGGTACTCCTCCTCGAAGTTTGGTCTGGACAACGGGTTTACTAGACAAGGATTTTAGGGTGAAACTGGGTGGTTAGACAGCAAACTGTTGGCTGAACTGATTCCACGAAACAAGACTAACTCTAAGGCTAGGAACAAACAGGACATTTTCTAAGACAATTTGCTTTCTAGAAGGACCACCTATTACTGCACTTCCTATATGTGTAGCTTGTAGATAGCCACCCCCAACCTTGATCCACTTCCTCTTTTGAAGAGGCTTCAGTGTCCTGAATAGTGAATCTTGGTCAGTCATATGTGATGATGCACAAGAGTCAAGCAACCACTCGGACGAGGGGTACTTGCCTTTGGCTTCTATAGTGGAATGGGCAACCTCATCAACATCATCATCTTCTGATGGTATCTCAGAGTCTGATGCGTCTTCCTGGGTCGCATGGGCCCTTGCAGGCTTACTAGAGGAGGCCTTTGGCTTGCGGCTCTCCTTCATCTGCTTTGCAAGGTCCGTCATCACCTTAAGGACATCACGAAGGTTTGGTGATGATGACCTCCTACGAGGTAGTGACGGTTGTCTCTTAGCAGGGTAGGTAACCCTAGCTGGTTTGTCCTTGTTCCTAACAGCCTGCTGAGCTGCAGAAAGGTGTGGGCACTTGCTCATAAAATGGTCACCACCGCAGAGATGGCACGTGAGCTTGCCCTAGAAACCCTTCTTAGCGAACATGGCTGTCCCTTGATGAATCATTGATTCTTGCTTCTCCCTAAGAATTGTAAGAATGTCTTGTGGTGAGAGATTCACCTGGGCATTAATTGTATCGCGAATTGAGCCAAATGAGTCTGGCAGAGCTGCTAAGAGTTGCTAGATCTTTCTGTCCTCAGTCTTGATGTCTTAGAACTGAGGCGAGATTGAAACAGCCCTCCTTGTAATTGAGCTAAGCTCCTGCTAGGCGTCATCTATAGACTGGTCTTCTGTTATCACGAAATTGGTGTATTGCTGAAGCAAACTTCTTCCAGTAGCGAGAAGTCTTCTCTTATATTTAGCTTCAGCCCATTCCTACAACTCCTTCGTATGCCGGATCTCGTATGTCATCTCTTGGTCATCTGTCGACAGACAGATGTACATCTTATACAGGGCCGTTGCATTGTGCCGTCTGTACGATGCCTTCCTTATCGCTTGATCTAAAGGAAGGGATGACTCCGATGATGTAGAGGGTGTCGCTATAGATAGGGTTGTAGCGGGAATGTCCGTAATGATGTCTTCGAGGACCTAGTCAACCTGCTTTGATACTAGGTGTATTCTCATCAGCTTGAACTATGTTTCGTGGTTCTCTCTTGTCAGAAGAGGTGCTGCTCTCTTTCTTATAAACCTAGTCTCGTTCTCTATTTTTTGTAAGTTGAGGGACAGGTTGGCTGCCCTTAGGTAAAAGGATGTATTCGGTCGTACGCGATCGGATCGAAATGGGATAAACCGAACGCGAGGTTGATAGCGGAGAGGATGGCTATCCGCCGGGAAGAGGAGGAAAGTCGGTCGGTAAGGATCGTGTTAGTGCTAAGACACTATAGCGTAACTCTCTTAGTAGAGGGGGTTTCTAAGACACTGCGGCTCTCTTAGAATGAACAGTTAGTCGATGCGAACGCGATGTCCGGAGAGCGACTCTTCTTAGTAAGCTCGCCTACTTGTCTAAGGTATTGGTATAGGCTCCCTAACTCGGAGTCTAACAGTGCCTCACTAGGCTCTTTCACGTCTTATATACACCTATAGCGCGGCTATAGCTTCCTGTACAATGCGGGTGCGGCCTCCAGTCTGCCTTCCTTTTGTTCTAAAGAGGAATAACTCTAATACGACTTTGTCGAGGGTGAAACACCGAGTTACTAACCCGGGCTTATAACCTGTTAAATAGGTACGAGTTGCGTAGTAGTAGAAGACGGCGGATCACACAAAAGACGAAGAAGGACCTAATGGGATAGCGTGTATCTATATATAGTATCGCCGGTGTTAGTGTAGGTAGATACTAGGTGTCCGGATGTTTGCTAGCCTATAGGCTAGCAAACCCTAGTCACGTGATCTAATCATATAACACACCCACACCTATATACTTGTCCTACGGCCTGTATGTTCTCAATATATACTACCTAGATTCCTAGAGTAGCTTTAAGATAGGTATAGTAGGCTAGGTATTAACGTATATTACGTTCACGACCTAGTATCTCGGACAGATACTATACCTATAAAACAGTTCCTAGAGATATACGACGACTTATTAAGTAATAGCGAACCGATTAACGCTCTTAATCTTCGAGCGATTACTAAAGCCTACCTACCGCTCTTTACGTACGCTCGTAGGTTCTAGCTTCTAAAGACGCTTAAGACCCGGATACGCGGTTATCCGGGTAAGAGCATTATTAAGCGCGCCGTAGACGTCGTAACCTATCGAAAGTTTAACATCTTTAGACTTAGCGGTGCCTTTAGTAGCGCCTACTTCGATGCTTTAAATAGTACTTAGTTACGTAATTTATACGGTGAAAAACTCTAGATAGTAGTGCCCCTAGAAGAGATAGCCGAGTCTATAGAGTCTATTAAATTAGATTCCTCTAACTAGTCGCCTAATAGTAAAGAGCGTCTTGTTCTACTAGGGAAGGACGATACGATATTAATGCCTCCTAGAGCTCTAGTACTATATACTATATATATAATAGATATACTAGACCGATCTCGCGTAAATATAAAGATTAAGGTGATTATCGACGAGGACTATTTAATCGATAGCCCTTATTAAGACGAGTAATCTACTTAAGTAGTAGCGACCCGCCTACGCTAGCGGCGGCGTAATCGTAGTATAAAAAACCCTAAAACTAAGGTCCCTTTCCCCTAAAGGTAGACCCTAGAGTTACGGAGTTACGGAGGACAACTACCTAATTAGGAAGCGCGACCCCGAATAGTAGCGAAGGATTGTAACTAACGAGAGCTATAGCCTTACGAACATTCTATACTAAGAGTAAAACCGGGGAACAAACTAAGAAAAAACCTAGGATACAAGCTAAGGCCTACTATATAGAAAGTAGAGGCTAACGATAAACAATATAGCGTAGACGACCCTATATACGGAGGCGGAGAACTTACTAGGGGATAACGAATACCTAGCCCGGATATATAAGAACACTATAGTATAGCTACTAGGAGCGCTAAAAGCGCTATTATACTAAATCCCGAAGACATTCTAATAAGTAACACAGAAGGTAGCCTAGAGACTAACTATATAGGTAATAGTAGTAGTAGGTAAGAATTAATCCCCTCCGAAGGTAAGTAAGGCGGTACGCCTATACATTACTAATCCGGCGGAGAAACAAGAAATCGTAGCCCTAATAAGTAAGGAGATTGTCGACAGAATCGGCCAAAAGGAGGTAGTTAGGGCGAGGGTAGAGGCAATAGGCGTAGTAAGACTCTTTACCGTTTAAGAGTCTAATAGACGAAAGCTAGAGACCTATAAGGAGTGGACTACTAAAGTCGCGAAGTAGGTACGAGTCTCCTACTAATAGTATATAGTTATCGCCTACGGGGTCCCTAGGACATTTAAGGTCGAAGACCTTCCCTACCTCTAAGTATAGAACTAGAACACCTCCCTAGGAGTACGACTAACGAAGGCGGTATAGCTATATAAGATAGTAGACCGAGAAAAGTCGTATTTATCGCTTATTATTTAGGTAGAGACAGCGGAACAAGCTAACTAGATACTAGATAATAGGCTATTCTAGAACTACGAGAGAATAGATACGGAGATCTATTAGAGTAGCTATAGGGTACTATAATACTTCTAATACTAATAGTACGGTTATATAGCCCTAGAATACGGGGAGAAGACCCTAAGGTGTCCTTACTACGTAGGCCTATACTAGGGAAGGGAATGCCTAAAAAAGGAGAGTAGGTATATATACTACGGTAGAAGGTACCTAGCGTATTTAAGCTAATAACTAGCTAGAATAGTAGTATAAGAACGAGCGAGATAAGTAAGGATCTCTATACTAGCTAGGTACCCCTAACGATAGTAGGAGGGACCTACCGTATATAAGGGCTTCGAGCCGAGCAAAAGGAAGAGGGTAGAAGAGACGAATAAGGGAACCTAATCGTAAACGTATCTACCTCCCGGTAGGCCTCGACACCTTAACCGGGCCGCTAACGAACTAGGCTAAATACGAATCTTTAGGGCGCCCTAGCGGCCCTAGGGCTAGCCGGATAGCGAGATATAGGCTTAGGAGACATAGTAGGTTAGCACGGAAATAGACCTTACGGATAACAAATAATACTATACGACGACATTGTTATCGTATAGTATAACGTAAACAAAAGTAGGGACAAGGTCTAGCGCTACTTTCTATAAGAGCTAGACCCGCTACGGTACTACGTTATTACGGTATAGGAACTATAGATCAACCCCTACGTAGGACTCCTAGCTACTTATAATGCCCGGAGATACTATACCGTAATTACGGGCTAACGAGGCGTTATCCCGAGGACATATATATACGTAAGTAAGACTATAGACCTTGAGTCGTAGAAGGTTTTACTACCGTAGTAGGGTAACCTAGGAGATATAATATTAATCTAGATCGACACGATATAAGGCCCTATCTAGATCTATAACGTTTATAACCCGCTACCGCGGGGTCGGATAAGTAGGGAACTAGGAACCCTCGCCTACCTAGAGCGGACCCTAAGCTAAAGTATAAAGTAAGTACTCCTCGGCAACTTTAACCTCTACTACCTATAGTAGGGACTCGAATTCACTCCCCCGTATACGTTTCTAGGGGGAAAGCTACTAGATATAACCGTACGCTACGGAATGGCCTTAGTAATACTAAAGGGAACAGAGACGTAGAAGGCCCGTACTAGTATAAGTACGATCGACCTATACTTTCTATTACGAGAACTTAAAGAGAGACTAGTCTAATGCCGACCGAACTACGTACTAGAAGCCTCCTTAGACTATATCTATATCTAAACGACGCTAGGGGTAAATACGATAGAGGAGCTAGTAAGCGAACTACGCCGTAACTAGAAGAAGGTACGCTAGGACGAGATAAGGGGCTTCCTAATAGCGAACCTACTATAGTATAGAGAACTCGAGACGACAGCTTAGCTAGATCAAGTAGCGGAACAGATTACCTCGGTTATATAGTAAGTAGCGGAACAATATACGCCGTTACTCCGGCCCTTAACGTAGTAGAAGGCCTTCTAGACCCCTAAATACTCTACGAAGGTAAGGGAGGCTAGAAGGGCAAGGCGACAGTAGACGAAGGAGTATACCTAAGAGACGTAGGAGTAATACTGTCGCGCGATATAAGAGAAGAAGGCATAGATAAGACGCGATAAGCTATAGGACTAGAGAGCGACGATCGGGCTCGTTATAGAAAACCTAGAATAGATATAGAGACTTACTAAATAGGCACGACTACCTAAAGAGTAACAAACCCCTTACTTCCCCCTAATCGTAGACCGCGAAGGGATTGCCTAGGCTACGCCCCGGGGTAAGGCAAAAGTATTAGCCGACTATTTCTTTTCGACGTAAGTAGAGGTAGACCTTACGGATATCGACCCGAGTATATATCCGGAACTCCTAGACATAGATTAGGCGGTTAGCTCTAATATAGTAATAGGAGTTATAAGTAAGCTAAAAGGACGAAAAGCCCTAGGCCTAGATAGGATACTAAACGTACTACTAAAAGAGTATAGAGAAGAGATCGCGCCGTGCCTTATAAACCTATTTACCGCGTACCTACGGCTAGGGTATTACCCGAAGCCGTATAGAGAGTCTATAACAGTAGTACTACGTAAGCTATAGAAGGAGGACTATACTTAGCCTAAGTCGTATAGACTAATCGTACTTCTAAACACGATAGGGAAGGTCCTAGAAAAGATAGTAGCCTAGAGACTTACGTAGCTAGCCGAGGACAACTACGTACTCCTAGTAATATAGATAGGGGGAAGAAGCTAGCGATCGATACTAATAGATAGATAGATTTGTCATTCCCCTGTTCTAGGACCCTATCCGGCCTATGCAGGTATATATCTATTGTTATGTACAAAGGGAAACCCGAATAGGTGAAAACCCTTCCCGCCCCCGACTACTCCTTGTCTAGATTAGCTTTCCCTCTGAACGTACGTAGTCCATGTCACTACCCCGTTAGCCCCCGCTCCTAGCCGGTCTCGTCGCGCTGCGTCGTGTCCTCTCTTCCTGCACTGCTCCTACTAGGCGGTACTGTTCTAGCCAGCCCTTCTCTAGTATCCAGTTCGTAATGCGCCGTAGGTCTTCAGCGTTGTTAAGAAGTGCCCCAATCGTCCGGTTCCTCGCCTTTGCCATCCACTCCCCCCTTCCTAGCGACCACCTCGGACAGACGAGGAGTGCGTGCCGTACGTTCTGGGAGCGATAGCCGTAGGGGCAGCTAGTATTCGTGTATCCTGGGACCTTCCTCTATGATAGGTACCCCTGGAGGCCGATGTGTTCGCTTCGCAGTTGGGTTGCTATGCTACTCTGTGCCCTCGTAAGGCGGTAGTGGATGAGCTTCGGGGGGTGCTTGACCGCGGATTTTGTAGCTGACTATTCCTTAGGTTGTCCCGCTGGCTAAGGGCGTCTACTATGCCCTACAACCTAGTTGTTCCACCTCTCTTTCCATAGTTGCTCTACAAACGATTTCTCACCTTCCTATTGTGTTGCTAGCTGTTCGTCCCTTGCCCGGTAGTTCGGCTCGTTTCCGGGTCGAATGCCCTTATACGCTAGTACTGATTCGCGGGCCCTTACGACTGCACTGGCGATGACCTTCTGTACTAGGTACTGTGCCGACTTGCCTAAGTAGGAGGTCCGTAGTCCCTAGATGTATAGGTCGATCGGCGGTATAGCGGTCTCGTGCTTAAGCATCCTCGTTGGTGTCGACTTATATGCCCCGGTGACCTTCCTTAGGCATTGGTTTTGGATCTTCGCTAGCGGCGCGACGAGTCCCTTCGATAGGCAGGCCCTCTCGCCTAAGGACCACACTTGGCTGCCATAGGTAAGGACTGGCCGTACAATAGCCGTATATAGAAGTCGTGACTGCCGGAAGTCCGCCCCCCATGTGGACGCAGTGAGCCTCTGGCATGATGCCATATTCTGTTCAGCTTTCCGTAATATTGCCTATACGTGCTTCCTCCACCGTAGCGCCGGGTCCACCTATAGTCCGAGGATCCTGAGCTGATTTGCCGGGTTAGTCGTGTGCCCCTGTATCTGGATAGAAGCTTGCATATTGTGGAACCGTGGCCGGCGCGTAAAGTGTATCAGATTGTACTTTTCTGGGGCAAACCGAGCCCCGTGCCTCCTAGCCCAGTCCTCGCAGATCTTGTGCTTCTCTTCTAGTAGCCTACAGTTCTCCTTAGTCGAGGAAGACCACGCTAGGATGTTTGTGTCGTCTACGAAGCCGCTCGCAGCGGTGTTCTGGGATTCTAGGGCTGGGAGCAGCGTCGCCATAAAGAAGAGGAACAGAATAGGTGCTAGCGTTGAGCCTTGCGGGATTCTAGTGTAGACTGCTTGAAATGGGCTTCTGTACTGGCCGACCAGGATCGACGTACTGCGGTTTTGGAGGTAGGACCGTACGAAGTTGACAAGCCACTCAGGGAGTCCTTTCGACCTTAGGATGTAGAGAAGCCGCGGGTGTGACACGTAGTCGAAGGCTCCCGATATGTCTAGGCTAAGTAAGGAAGCCACCTTGTCCCTATTCTTATACCAGATGGCCTTTACCTGAGAGGTGATAAGTTCCATCGCGGATAGCGTCGATCGCTGTGGGCGCGCACCCATCTGGGTGTCCGGGAGTAGGGAGTGTTCCTCTGCCGCCTCGGAGAGTCTCGTTGCAACCAGCTTCTCAAGCGCCTTCCTAAGAGTGTTAAGGAGCGCAATTGGGCGGTACGACTTCACCTGCGTATAGTCTTCCTTCTGCGGCTTGCGTAGGACCACTGTCGTCGATTGTTTAAAAGCTATCGGGTGGTATCCGGTCTGTAGGCAGGCGTTGAAGATCGCTGCAACTGCTGGGGCTAGTTGATCTCTACACTTCTTTAGTAGCTCGTTTGGGATCCCATCCGGCCCCGGGGCTTTCTTCGCCGGCAACTTCCTCAGCACAGCGGTAACTTCTCCCTCGGACACCTCCTGTTGGACCGCGATGCTAGGGGCTAGGGGAGTAGAGCTATTTATATCGCTTAGATTAGCCTCGACTAGGGGCGGGAAGAACTTACTAGCTAGTAGACGCGCCTTAGCCTCGGGGTCGCTAACCGGGCTACTAGGCGATTATAGCGCTAGGATAGAGAAGGAGGGGCCCTATATAGGGTCCTATCGGGCCTATTTCGCTAGCTTCTATATCCTCGCTAGCTTACCGGCGATTTCTTCTACTATAGCCCTCTAGCCGACTACTTTCTCGCTCCGTATTATAGCTTTCTTCTATTAGTATACCTCCCTATATACGTTCTAGGCCTCCTCGCTATAGCTACTCGTCTATACCCGGCGGGCTCTCCTTACTTCTCTTACTACCGTAGTATACTTCGGCGTCTAGTATAGTTTAGACTATATCGTTAGTTAGGTAAGCGGAACGTAAAGTAAGGTCGCTTTTCTTATCTCGTCTATTAACCCTTAGACTACCTCGTCTATCTCGTCTTTACTAATATATTACTACTATAGCTTAGTATATAAGCGCTAAGAATTATATACCCCGTAATATTTACTACGGGACCTAGCCCTCTAAATTTACTACTCTACTAAACCTTAATAGATTCACTTCGGCTCGTAGCTATATAACTTACGGTACTCCCGCGAGTACCCGCGACTACGCTAGACCCTAGAAGAAGTACGTAGAAGACTCGGAACGTAGGGTAGGTTAGAATAAGGTTTTGAGCAAAGCTACTAAGCGCGGCTTCGTATAGGTTAGCCCTATTAATACGGGGACACGTACTCGCGAGGGTCTAGCCCTATTAATACGGGGACACGTACTCGCGAGGGTCGCGTATAAGTATCCGGCCTTCCCTAGGCCTCTCTTACTTTCTTCGTCTTTCGTTTTATATAGTAATTATACTATACCCTTTATATCTACACTTCGTACCTACATTCTCGCTTTTACTCTTATATCTTATAGGCTAGGCTCTCGCCCTAACACCTAGGGGGGTACTACTGTACTAGTTGTAGTAGTAGTGCTATAACGATATAAACTCTACTTTAGGGCTTCCTTGTTATAGCGAATGTTAGTGAGCGCTAACCGGGCTTATAACTATTACGTTAGAAGTATAGGAAGTTATTGTACGGGCTTATATAGGGTGTTTCAAAAGCAGGTTGTGTATTGCATATGTCTATCTAGAATAGACAAGTGTTGCTCTTGAAGAGGCTATAGGTGACTAATCAGTCACCTGATTCTTAGCGTACGTGGCCTCAAGTTTTGATGATGGGATGTTGCCCATGTGCACGCTCGGATCGCGACATACCTCAGTGTGCCTGTAATGCGGGTTTGGCATTAGCGAGAGTATACTCCGAGCTCTCGGATCCGCCGAACGACTATACTAGCGATCCCGATTACGCCGATGCCGATGCCTAGCTAAAGTCTGCTAGAGACCACATCTTTCGATACCTCCTCTACGCCTTCGGATCCCTATAGTCGGGGACATGCGGAACAGCGCTTGCTAGCTAGGCTAGGACGTATAAGGTATAGATCTGAACAGCCCTTGGAACAACCCGTCGAGGAAAGCTACATCTGAATCGGGTATGTGTGCTATACGAACATAGCGTTGTAGATCCGTGAGAAGGCAGGGAATATGTGTTGAAGTAGGGCGAGATGTTAAGCTAGAAGTGTCGGAGAACTTGATAGGCGTGGTGGTAGATGGCAGAGAAGAAGTATTAGAGACGAAAGGCGGCTGACAGAATCTCGCGGTGGCTCGCTCTGTACATTGTATAAGCAAGGTGGACACATAACCGTCAGACCTCAATGATTGGCATCTTCTAGAGTCTCCATTGTAGTCTCCTCGTATCCATTGTACTAAGCTCTCCGGCAAAGTTCAGACCATCCGTCTCCTCTTGTTCTAGCGTTGCTACCACTACTATAACCCTCCCTGCTATCGTTTCCACTATACGCCTCGAAGACCTAGTAGACCGAGGATCCTGTTGGGGTTCAATCCTTCGGGTTCAGCCGTTCGCTTTGCCTCATCCTCGGCGTTATAGGAGCTTTGGTCCGACCCGTGGTTGTCCCTTTCCAAGTCCCATCTCCCTTCGCTGTCAAAGCATCCGCGACCTGCTCTTGTTTCCGAAACTTTCTCTCGCGCTCATCGCCGAGCACTTCCTCGGGCGTGAGAGCTCGCCTTCGTTTTCGCGCTAGCGGAGGCATGTTAGGGACGAACGTCTCGCGTTCGGCAGAATCGAGCCACTCCGAAAGTTGGGCGAAGGAAATTGTAAACTTCGGACATGCTTCCTGTATTCGCTGCGGAAGATCCTGGTAGATTGGATTCGGTATCAAGTCGGCCATCTCGATGGTGAGCTCGCCGTCGCATGGCTTACCGTCAGCGCTGCGAAAGGGCACCGCATCGACATGAGCTTCACTAATGGCTTCTTCCTCGGCATTGAAGCCTGGTCGCCAGAGATAGACGACAGCCGTCATGTCGGTATCTTTCGTTTTAGGGTGCTGCCGGTCTGGGACATCGAATGCTAGGACACAGCGAATTTGAAAGTTGGTTTCTAGTATGTAGTCGTCGGCCAGATGGGGCAGCGCTCGACGTTGCTGGGTATAACTGACCTCCGCAACCAGCGCAGGCCATTTGTAGTGGTAGTCGCGGCCATTGTAGACGATGCATGTGTCTGGACTCCTGTCTAGGGTCGTCTTTGGGCGAGATTGTTTGTCCTGGACAGCTTGCTCTTGCACTCGAGATCCTTCATCGACCTCTTGGTCCTCGGCGCTTTCGGCAGCTCCGCGCTGCTCCGGCTCAAAGGACAAAGTGCGACTACCTCCCAAACCTAGGCCGCTCAATCGCTCGTCCAGTGCTGACAGCTTGGGCAAGATTTCGCGCACGACATAGGAGTTGAAGCTTGCAATGAAGTTCTCGTGAACCTTGCCAGGCATCCGCAGCACAAAAGTGCCGTCGGGGTCGGGGGTGTAGTCGTATCGCGCGTGCGCGGTGAACCACGCCAACAGCGGCGCCTCGGCGGACAGGCGCGCCTGAAAAATGGGCCAGGCAGCTGGCGGAAGAGGGAAGGAGTACTGGTCGCGCCGCGGAGATGGCAACCGGCCTCGTGCGACGAGGCGGAGCGCGCTGAGGAGGGCGTCGACGTCGTCGGTGGGAGATGACTTGGGCGTCAGAGGCGGAGACGGTGGAAGATCGCTGGGCAGGGACATGGACATGCCACCCGGTGAGGTGAGGTAAAGCGAGGAAAGTATTGTGGGATGTCTGCGGTGTTGTGTCTCGATGTTGTTGTGAGGTCGAGGCTGACAGCAACCTTGATGAGGACGAGTGCTCGAGTCGGGTGACATGGGGCATTTAGGCACCACTTCCAGGGTCCCCATCACACCTCCAACTTCAACATAATCACACAACGAATTCAACGCTTATATGACTGTTATCAAATACCGGAAGCCATGTCAACGTATCAACTACAAATTTGCCCAGTTGCAGCGCGCTATGGAGGCCAGCCGAGTGATAGGCCCAGTCAAACTCGTACAATCGCAGACGCTTGCCAAACTCGTACAGATGCCCGGGACACGCCAAGTTCGTACATTGGCCACCCATCCGCTGTACGGATTTGCCATGACGTCCGAATTTGGCGCTGACGTACATATACGAAGTCCAAGACTTCATTAATGTTGTTACTTGGAAACCTCAGAGAGGCGAATGAGGGAGGAACAATCAAACGAGCAAGCATCAGACCTGCGCGAGGAAAACAAAGAGCTGTAGCTGTGTACATCTACTGTAGCTGTACATGTCGATCAATCTCAACGATGAATTAATTGCGGTTTGGTCCACAGCAAAAGGTCCTGGCAACGGGTCTCATTGCATAGCTCGCTGGTCAACAATGTCTGCCAGCGCTCACCAATCCATCTCGCTTCCCATGTGTCATGCTTCACATCTGCCTCCTACACTCGTCGCGTAGCTGAACATGCATGCATTGGCCAACGCCTGTGAGACCACTTTCACTTAGCGTGAAGCGCGCGCATGCCATCTTCCAACATCTCCCTGGCCCTCCGATAGCAGCGTTTGTACTCGCCAAAGTCAGCGATTATCGAGCAGACCTTGCTATCAAGTTGTGCGGCAGCTGAGCCTATAGCACTCTGAGCAGGAGTCTTCTCAGCTTCCGCGATGCCCTGCTTCGTCTTGTCAAGGTTGACAAGGTAATCCTCGCGCGAAGTACCTGCCGGCCATCCGAGTTTTTCAAGCTGTTCAAACCCGGCCTGAAGTTTCTCAAGCTCTTTGGTGAGCTGGCCAGCCCTGTTGGCAGGTGTTGTATTCGTACCGGTCCGACCCACGGCCTTGATGATTTTGCGTATCACCTGAGCCTCTGCGACTAGAAACGCAACCCTGTGTTCAACATCCTCGAAGTTGGTACACACTGCTTCCGCCACCTGCCAAGCCTCTTCTAGCTGCTGCAACGCCAACGGAGCCGACGATGCAGATGAGGTGGGAGGAAAGTCAGGCCTGGCTTCTTGTCTGGCTATTCGTTCGCACTCTGTGGGATCGTTCAGCGGGAATAGTGTCGACGGGTCGAGATCGGGGGACTCGTGAGTGTCAGTGGCGTGGGCTTCGAGAAAGTCCAAGATTCTTGCCCAGAGCCGTGGCGACACTTGCTCCGGTGGACCATCATCACTGCACAGAAATGCGGCAACCGCGGCGACTAGCAGGTGGCTGTTCTGTGGAGGATCGTGCTCGGTAGTGTCTGGGTCATTGACGTCGGGTATGAGCTCGACAACCTTGTGGTCAAACTTGATCCCACGTATAGTGTGGCTCAAGCTTTCCAAAAGGCACTCTCCATGATTCGGGGCCGTGGCTGATCGGAAGGGACGGAAGGTGCTGGCTCGCTTGGTCTGGAAGTCGAGGTAGAGGAGTTGCCACTCGGTATGATGCTGCTCGGGTCGGAAGAAGACGCAGTGCGATTGGGTAGGTGAAGGTGAGACGGTGGCTGCGCGTAGCGCATGTGAATTTTGTTCGTATGTTTGGCTGAAGACGAGGCAGTCGCACGCTTGCTCGAGCAACTCGGTCCATACGGCTATAGCGGCGATAGAAGCCGAAAGTGAAGCCGCTGGGCGTGAGGCGGTAATAGGCATAAGAGATTTGGTGTGGCGTCTGGTGCGCTTGGACTTCTTGCATCCGAGGGCCATCACTTCGTCGGGGTCTGGAAGAGGACGTTTTGTATGCACAGACATATGTGTACATAGGTCTGTGGGCTGCTTCGACGTCGGTATTGGTGTTGGTGTTAGTGTTGGTGATGGAGATGGCGGTGTGGGTGTTCTGTCGCGAGGTCGAGGAAAGTACGGAGGCAGCTCCGACGATTCATTATCGGACGGAGGCAAGGACCTCAGTCTCGGGAAGAATGATGTACTGTCACCTTCCTCTACCACGAGCCCGTCGTTGCTAAATCCGCCCCGCCCAACTTCGATGTCGCGCTCGTCCTCGGCCTGCTCTGGCTTATGTGTCTGCTGTTCTTGATCGCCCTCGACGCTGCCATTATCATCGCCTTGATCCTCCTCATCTTCACATTGCTCATCGTGGCCTGCATTTTCTTGACTTCCTAGTACCCTGTGATCTGTTCCGTCCTTGCCCTTGTTTCGGATCGGCGAGCTTGTGCTAATCTGTTCGTTGCTGTCGCTGCTGCTGCCCTCCACGGCGGCGCTCTGCTTGGCCTGTAAGTCCCGAAGTACCGCATAGACATCGTATGCCGCCCATTCGCGATTCTTGGCCACATTGGAGCGTGCCCATGGTCGGAGGACTCGATCACGACGCTGAGAGGCCACCTTCTCGAGCGCTGTGAACACTTGGATGCGATCCGTTGCGGAAGTCGTCGCGGGTGTTTCAAGGCGGCGCAAATTCTGAAGGAAATCGCGGTTGTTCAAGGGAAGTTTGCCAAATAGACCAAATGCGTCTAGCAATGAGAGTCTCCAGAAGTCGGACTGCTCTAGAGCGACCAGCGATTGAAGGCAGCGAGCGCGTGTGGTGTCAGTCGCGGTGATGTCGCCCTTGATGGCATGCCGTAGAAGCGTTCGCAGGTCTTCTGGAAGCTGTTCTGAGTAGTCGAAGGTGGGTGTTGATACCGTTGCATAAGCAGCATGCTCTGTCTTCCACCATGCACGGTACTCCTTGAGCGTTTGGTCGTTGTTCTCCACAGCGGACGTGCGGCGCAACCTCTCGAGGTCGGGGTCTGGCGGATGCGCTGGCGGATCTGTTGACGGAGGGGGAGATACGCGCACCCGTGCCATGGTGTCAATGCAGTCTTTCGTAGTGTACGTGTAGCTACGTACATGTACGCTGTGTGAACAAGATGTTTTGTTGACAACCAACGTAACTTCTCTATTCTTGCTCACTATGCTTAAGTTCGTACAGCGGACATGTACGGACTTGAGCGCTTTCCCAAAGTCGTACGCCACGCTTGCACGAGCTCAGCTGTACGAGCTTACCCGCACGTGCATAGAAAACGTGACCCCACCCCGAACACTGGTCCACGGCCACGCTCGAACACTTCACCGCCATCACCCGACCATCATCAACACTTCATCGCCATCACCCGAATCTGCGCGAAAGTACCGGATACCAACCTAATACGTCAGCATCGCTCGATCAGACGCACCTCGAGACACAGCTGCGCCCAGTTGGCTTGAGTCACCGACAGATTTCGAGCTGCAAGTGACCTGATGCATACTCGGGCGCAATTCCTGTCTACCGCTTGGCTGATACTATGAGCGTGACGTGACATTGCATTCCATAGGCCGGGGCACTTGCCTGCTTCTCACGATACTACAGATACTGTGCCATAGCGGGCTGGGAGCTTGGATGATGCCATGACATTGCATTCCATGATGCTGGCACTCTCACACTCCAGTGCTGAACACACACATTTTGCAGTTTTCCTCCAATCACCATTTTGGCCGACACAGCTTCTTCGCAATTTCATCCGGTACGCAATGGGTATGAGGGGCGAGTGGCCTTCGGGAATTGCGAATTGATACGCACTCGCCCCTCATACCTATCACTGACACACCTGATGGCTTGAATCTATAAGCCGCAAGACTACGACGTTGACCGATCGAGGCTTGTGACTGTATACTGACTAGCGCTCCGGGTACCGTATGCTCTATTCTATGCTCAGCCAGGATCCTTCTGCCACTCCATACCTAGACATGCACAACTTCAGCTTTTCCTGTGTCGACCATGTACACTTAACAAGAGACAACTATCTACACATCGTCAACGCGACGATCCATCCACTGGGTACCATTTATCTAGGGCCCAAGCTTAACCATGGCCATGGCTGGTACGGCGGAGCTTTCTGGTCTTTCTCGGAAGGCCTCGCTCTGTCCATACCTAACAACTCGTCGACGGCCTGGTGTCATCCGAACGGAGAAAGGGAGTGGTCGCACGAGCACAGCTGCAACGGACTAGCAGGACGATGTGGCGAGACGCACTAAGAAAATGAACAAAGAGAAGGAGGCGCATCTCGTCTAGCAATGGGACCGGCACCGACCCCACGAATCGCCTCACCCACTACTGGTCACGGAATGGCAAGCGGAGATGCACGCCATGTTGGACTCGACAAGCTCATCTGACCACGAAAGTGCACCACCAGGACTACGGGCACCTACTCCATCGGTCTCCAATATATATCTAGAAAGAGGCAGTATGGACTCCCCATCGGCGTCGAACCCAGCCCCTTCCTCAATTGTGAGCCTACTCAGGGCGCATCGAGAGGCGCGCAGGCAGGCAAGACGATCTTAGACACCGGCTACAATCACGAGGATAAGGACAAGGCTTGCAAGTCGACTTTGCTGCACTAACACTGTCGAAGTCTTCTTCGCACAGTATACATCTCATCATGTCCTCGGCAGGAGGGGTTTTCTGCTTTGTCGGGGTCATCGTACGACGATTTGTAGCATCTCGGTAGAGCGCGATGGGCCTGCTGCGGCCGGCTGAGCGACTTTTCGGGCTGTGTAGTAGAGATTGAGCACATCCTCGTGCGTCGGAGCGATCTGTCAGGCCTGGCGATGAAGAAGCCCCGGCGCGGAGTGTTATTGCGTATTGGTAAGCCGTGAGGTTAATGGAGGAGAGACACAGGCAACGGCGATCAAGCTTTCCGGCCTTATCGATTGGCTTGGCTCGGGGGAAGACGGCTATGCTCGTGAGACCAAATAGTCAGCTGATTGTCCCGTGGCTGAAGAGGAATTGATCAATACACAAGAACATACTGACCCACGTAAGGTAGTCGTTCGTGGCGCACTGGTAAACTCGCACAGCGCGATTTTGGTAACGAAAGGCACATAGCTTCGAATTTCCTAGACAGGTTCGGCACTTCGGAAGTCGTACGATATCTCTCTAAGCTCCACTACGACGAAGATGACAGTGGCGAACACTGTGCTAGGATCGAGCTTTGAATCACCAACAACATCACGAGCTCTGTTCTGCTCGACTACCGATATCAGGCGTCTGTTGACAGCACAAGATTGCTCCGTCGTGGGGGAGAGAAGCTCGTTCAATGTCGGTTCGCGATGAGGAGAGAACCTGTCGAGCTCGCTTCGTCAAGTTTCCTAGCTTTTATAGAGTTGTGGCTTCGGCAAGTAGTATCAAGGTGTGAGCAGTAGTCCCAATGCTTGACATATACTGACATGGTCTCGCAGAGGGCAAAGGTGGCATTGTCTGCCAGTCGCCGTCTACCTCTAAGTCAAGTGTTCGCTCCTATCTGAATCGAGAGATAGCTACGGTCACGTCGGCGCATTGTCCTCGAATTGCTAGTAGCTAGCATGAACGTGAAGCGGTTGACTGCGATTGCTACATAGCATGTATGCAAGCAAGCAGCAGTAGCAGCATCGAGTGGGTGCTAAAGATGAAGTGGAAGCATTGGTAGGAAGGAAGGAAGGAAGGTGGCAGAGGTATTTCCTCGACCTTAATGAACTCGAAGCGTACCTCCCGCATTCCTGGAGCATCTATACGCCATCTCCCAGTACATCGGCCTAGATGTACATACTGCGAAACGTCAACGAAGCGACGTCAATATGCCTATAGGCAAAACCGGTCAGATGCCCGCGAGCATCAACACACCCGACAGCCAGTCTGTAGCGATTAAGCTCATCAACACGCTCGGCATCCAGTCTCGGGCATACCGACGGTTCTTAAGCGACGCAGCGGGTGACTGACTGGTCAGAACATCAATCAGTGCACGATGTCGAACACATGGCTCGCATCGCAGACCCGTACATAACACACTCGACAGCCCGACACAGCCACAGCCATCCAGCCGATTAACACACTCATCATCTAGTCTCAAGCAGAACCATGAATCGCGAGCGGACCTACTGGCTGCTTAGAAGCTCAAGCACTCTTCCGAATGCACGACACCGAACACATAGCCGACGAACGGGATCCTAGCTAGAGATTTCCTAGCCACCACTTGTCATCAACACACTCGACAGGCAGTCCACAAACATTTAGCCTATCAATACACTCGGCATCTTGTCTTAGGCTGATCTATGGTTCACGAGCGGCATGGTGGATGGCTGGCTGCTCAGAAGCTTAAGCAAACTTGGAGGAAACGGCACCGAACATATAGCCCGAAAATGAGAACATGGTCCGCGAATGTCACCCACGATCTACGAACGGGATCCCGGTTGAAAATCCTTTGACCACTACCACAGAATGGCGACATCGAGAAGCAAACGCCGCTGGCCACTCGGTGGACGACCTCCTAGCCGGACAGCAATATCAGTGAACCTGACCGGGAATTCCAGAAGCACATTTCCTGCTTTTTGCCCGAGATGTAAGAGACAGGGATTAATCAGATAGGCGTCGGGGCCACGACGAGGGACAAGATATGGCTCGACTTTGGATGCTGTGATAAACTGGTCTGGTTTACATCTTTGCCTCCTAGGTCGCCACATTTAGGGAGTAGATGTATTCGACTCTCGGTTAGTCACAAGACGAAGAGAAGAGGGAAGGAGCGCTACACATTCGGCTGGAAGCAGTCGTCTGTATCATACGGAAGCCGGGGATCAGCATCATACGGAAGCCGAGGATTAGCGTACATAGCATTTCTTAACGCCTAATTTATATGTACGTTAGTATGGTCAGCCTATAGGCATGCAGCTCCACGACTGCCATTAAGCTAAATTGGCCGCGGATAAGGCTCGTAGAACCCAACACGGTCACCTTGATTGCCACACCGTAAGACTGGACATAGTGAAAGCGCTTCTCGAAAACATATAGCCACTGTTCAGCATGTAGGAACATGTCAGTACCTGAATTCTCTGGCTAGAGGACTACGACACCGTCCTGCCTATAGAGTATTCCGGAAGTCTTGCTGTCCTCGACCAGTAGATAAGCGAATCTATGCCGAGGAAAGTTACTAGCTAGATCAACCACTTCGTATTAAAGGTCTGATCTAAGCATTCACAAGAAGACTAAAAGAGAGCGACAGCCGCATCCCTTTTATCTAAGGTCGTTCAGTGCTTCTGACATCCTTAGGCCGAGTGTTGAGTGTTTCACGGGCAGTAGTGGCGTACAAGACCGACTTCTCTAGGGGCTATATCTTAATTCCATCGGCTGTGTGAGAGATACGCATCCTTGATTGATTCCTTAGGCGAAGTAAGAAAGTCTACAAGGACGTGGAGTCGTACTGAGCGCTCTATAATAGTCGTGTCTTCACGGGCTAGGTGAGTTCGTGTAGACATCGGCGGCTTAGTGTACATATAGTGGGCACAGGCATAGGCCTATCGAGCGGAACGCCGCGAAGTGTGCCGAATCATGCTCGGGGACGCGAATTGCCTATAGACCAGTAAGTACAGATGTTCATAATTATTGACGGCGATACTCATTACCTGTTCGGTGGCTTCCGAACGAAACCTAGCCCTAATACGAGTTAGATAAAGCTCGAGAGGCTGGGTAAGACAGGATATACGGCATCACTTCGTATATAATATATCTATATCGAAGCTCTACTACAGCCCTATATAGACGGGGGCTAGTGTACAAGGTATATATAACTACCTATAGTATAGACGCTCTAATTACCCGATCGTAATCCGCTAGATCTAGAGCACCTAATAGGCTTCTCTAGCCACGATATTAGTCACGAACCGCGGTGTTTCAAGGTTTGATATTATACGTAGCTATAGTATTAAAGGCTTTAAACATAGCCGGTAGTGTTTATTAGGCCTCTTAAGAAGTCCGGCCGGTTAGAATAGGGTTTAAAGTAGATTACGATCGAAGGTAAAAGGTGACTACCCCTAAACTCTTTATCTCGTTCTTAAAAGTTAATATACTAAAGTGGCGCAGTGGCTATAAACGGTAGTAGAAATAGAAGGGCCGAATACTAAATTCAACTCGATTGTTACAAATTACTAGCTTAAGAGCCTTACGTCCTAGTAGACGTTATATACTCTACCGAGTAGCTACTATTACCTCCGAAGTCTTTCTTCCTCCTTAAGGATAGGTAGGATGTACGCGCGCCTTTACGAACTCCGTCCTAACTCGCTAGTACCTCGACGATAACTTTTATCTTAAGGACGATAGTATAGGAGTTTATATAGCCGTATATTTAGAAAGTATACCTTAATCCGACCTAATTAGTTCCGGGTAGTATAAAGTAGTTAAGACCTGACCTATAACGGGTAGTATAAAGTAGTTAAGACCTAACTATCTATAGGCTATAGTTAAGACTAGGCTATAAGCTATATACGAGTTTAGGCTATAGTCGAAGGATCGGCTAAAGTCGAGGGATTAGCTAGGCTATATACGAGTATAGTCTACGTACTATAATACGCTATATTAGAGGATGCTACTTTTAGGATAGCTAAGTCTAGGATAACGGTTAGCTCGCCGCCTTAAGATATAGTATCGGAGGGCGTTATTCTCGGCGAAGGTAATACCGGTTAAGGAGAATAGCCTCGGTCGGATACTAGCTAGCTCGCGCGTAAGAGAAGTCGTATTAGTCGAGTCTAGTACTATAGTCGCATCTTATAGTTAGGACCGAGGGACGTCTATAGTAAAGTTTAAGCCGGAACTAGAGGCTATATCTTATATACGCTAACCTTAGCGCTATACGAATAATTGTATACCTCTACGCCGTTATCTATAAGCCTCGTTAGCTTCACCGGCGCCTTTGAACTCAACTTATTAGATTATCGAAAGTAGTAGCTATCTAGAAGGGCCGGTAATTTATACTTATCGTAGCTTCGAAGACCGTACCGTATAGCTAAGGCGTCCCTCCTCTAGGGCGTAACGAGTACCGTCTCTTTTCGGAGGGACGACGCTATAATATATCCTCGTCTATCTATTCGTAGAATACAATATAGAAATTATCCTCCTACTATCCTTTACCTACGATATAGCCGAATCGCGAGCTAAAATCTATCCTAGGGCCTAGTCTTCTTTAGTATATCTAACTTCCTATTAGATAGGACCCTTTCACTCTATCGCCTACTCGGCGTCTCTATTCTCGAAGCGAGTCCTAGGAGCTATATATACGGTACCTTTTAGGGTGTCGCTCGATAAGCTAGCGGACGAATTCTACCCGATTAGCGGACTACTCGGGACTATTAATATTAATTAACGATTGACTTAGTAGGATTAAAGAGTATATATAAGTCTCTTATCTATACCTAAGGCAAGTACTATTAGCGATTATAATAAGTAGAGGTAGCGACTTCTTAAACCGGTTACTACGAGGCCGCCTTAGAATTTGTATATAGTTCTTATCGTCTTATAGCGCCTCTAATAAGACCTAAAGGTATAGTCTAATATATATAGCCGGGTATTACGGGCAGCCCGCGACCCCTTACTATAGCTACGTCGGCCCGGGTAAACCGCGGACCTTCCGTATCGGGTTAGCGCGGCTTAGCTTTACTTTATAACTTCGCTACGCCTCGCGCTCCTCTTTCGTAGCTTCGTAGAATAACAACTCTCTTATTCGGACCCTATAGTACGCGCGCCCTTATAGTTTGTTCTACTACCCTACCTAGATTACGGATCTAGGTAAGGGACGCGTATTAATAGGAATAAATAGAACTATAGAACTCGAAGAACGCGTAGAGTCGTATTAGAATATAGAACACGGTAAGGCGTATAGCGCGTAAATGCCTAGAGAACGTAATACGGCGACATTATTAGTAGGTAGTCGCGCGCTCGTAGACAGTTAGGAAATAGGCATCGTTACGCCTCCCCCGAACCTAGATAATATGACTTTATAGACAAACGGCGGTATACTACCGCTACTAAAGCCTAAGGGTAAAGGTAAGTAGCGTATATCTCTTTTCCCTAACCTCTCCTCTTTCCCTCGGAGTTAGATATAGGACGATAACCGGCGGGTTATAGTAGATACCGGTGTCGCGCTATAATAGGAAATTGATAAAGCTTACTAGAAAGCCTTCGAGCGAGAAGAAGGTAGTAAGATTAACTTTATAGAACTATTCGAGTTTAAGCTTAAAGAGAACCTAGGCGGCGACCTAGACGAGGTATATATATTACTCGACGAGGTAGAGTATATTCTCGTATCCGAATACTAAAATGTAATACTAGACAAACTTACGACCCTCGTATCCTAGTACCCGAAGACTATCTACGACTTCGTACTATAGGTAGTAAATATAGCGATTACTAAAGGTAGACAACTCGATATAATAGAGCGAGCTAATAACCTCTAGAATACCTAGTATACTACGCTATATACCGAGTATAACCGTATCTATAAGATACTACGAAGCGAGGAGGCTATAATATAGAAGATAGCCGTAGAGCTAAAGAGTAAGAAGGATTATGACCTAGTAAAGTTATAAGAGGAGAAGAAGAAGGTATCGGATGCCGAAGCTAAGAACTAGGCTCTTTAGAAGGAGGTTAACGATCTAAAGACTCGACTCTAAGCTACTAAAGACACTATATAGAATAGAGGCCGCTCTAGTCGCCGACCCTCCTATTTACCTCCGCGCGAGACTTTACTCGAGTAGCTAATACGTAAGTATCGTAAAGCTACTAGTAGAGGCGGCGGCGGCGGAGGCGGTAGTAACGATAATAACGGTAATAGTAATAACGACCGAGGACGTAATATAAACCGTCTACGACCTAATAATAACAACGGTCGCGACTCTCGAGCGCGTAATACCCGTATATAGACTCCTATAACCGAACTTTTAGAACGCCTATTTACTATTAACCGTACGCTAATACGCGGTATCGAGGTTAGTAAGGGCGTGCCTAACCCGAAGTACTTTAAGAACGATAACGACCCTAACTTCGATAGTTAGTATAGTAGCGTACTTCTTAAGCTAACTATAACTACTTTCCGCTCGGAGGTACACGGCCTAAGTTTTATATATAGATAGATATAGGGTGACCCTTAGAGAAGTATTAAGCCGAGGATTCCCGTGCCTAGATAACAATTATTTAACGAGTTTAAGACTAGTAAAGAACTACTAGATTAGATAACGCGCTAGTACGGTACCCGTAACGAAGGAACTAAGGCTATAGTTAATATCGCTACCTATAAGTAGGAGTAGGGCGAGACCTTTATTACCTTCTACGCTCGCTACTTAAAGCTACGTACTTAGATAGAGTAGACCGACGAGACTAAGCTAATACTATTTCGTAACCGCCTAAACCGTAAGTACTTTATTAAGACTTTTAGCGATAGGGGAGTAGATAGACGCTTATACGATATATAGGATGTTATTAAGGAATGTACGGTACTAGATAAGAGCTTCTACGAGACCGACCGACTATATCTATAGAAGGAGCGCCTACGTAGCAACCCTAATTCGAATAATAACGGCGTATAGAACGGTAGTAATGCCGTAGGCGCCCTAGCTACTAGTACGACCGCTATAATCGTCTAGCGACTACTATTATACGTAGGTACGAAGAAGAAGGAGGACCTACCGGTTTACTTATAGAACCTACCTTTATTAAACCGTAAGTAGCGGGAGGACCTTAAGAAGTAGGGTAAGTACTACCGCTACCGTATAGGCTCGTACGTATTAACGAACTCTAAATGCCTAATATATAGTTACGACGGCGACTACCGCCCTCTACGTCTACGAAATAACCCGAACCTTAGCTCCCTTACTACCGACCTATAGTAATAGGGAAATGGCACGACCGCTACCTAAGTATAGTAGATAGCGGTTAGTAACCGAACTTTCTTAGACAGAAAGAGTATAAGATTAAGAGATATAGAATATAAGAGACGGACTATAGTAAGGAGCTTAAGATATCGGTAGATATACTAGATAAACAATAACTAGCTATATACTCTTATATAGTATTACCCGTAATAATATAATATAAAAAGGCTCGCGGCCTTATAGATTCTACCTCTACCTCTCTCTTTCTTAATTAGAAATTTATACGTAAATATATAACCCCCTTAATCCCTTTGACGAAGAACAGACGAGTGATACTAGGAGATAGATCGGCTATAGCGCGTTAGATTATATATATAGCCCTTATAGACGTAGTTATCGGCGGTTATTACGAGTAAATACTATACTACGTTACTAACCTCAAATACGACATTGTCTTTAGACTACCGTAGCTCTCCGTATATAACCTAAACATCTTCTAGGAAACTAGCGAGGTAGCGTTTAGATCTTACTACTACTTCGGTCACTATCTATATAATAAGATATCGATAATAGTATAATCTCTAAACTATATCGGTAGAACCTAGTAAACGAAATATAGACTAAAGCCCTTTACTAGCGAATTAGTAGGATTTATAGCCGGAGGGGCGGAGCTGAATATGTCCGCTCTAGAGATAGATAAAGAGCTAGATTACTAGAAAGTCTCGTAGTGCGTATAGGAGATATATACGTACCGGCCTAGGGCCGAGTACTTCTATATTATACCTACGGGGCGCGAGGATAACGATAATAACGATAATAGCCTTGAACTAAGCGCGATAGTAGCTAATGACCTAGATTAGTTCTTAAACAAGCAGTTCAACTACAATTCTAAAGAGAAGCTCCCGCCTATATACTACGACATTATAGATACTTTCTTAGTAAAGGACTACGAGGGACTTCTACCTTACCGACTAGGTATCGACTACGAGATTTATATTAACCCCGGTAGACCTTAAGAACCGCTATATCGAAAGCTATACGGACTAGCCGAGAAGGAGAATAAAGCCGTTAAGAAATAGTTACTTAAATAGACTTTAGAAGGTAAGGTACGTAAGGCTAGTTAGAAAACAAGCTAGTTACCGGCACCGGTATTAGTAGTAAGAAAGCCTAGAGGAGGGCTACGAGTATATATTAACTACCGTAGGCTAAACGCTATTACTATTAAGAATCGCTATCCTATTCTATTAATATAGGAAACGCTTAACCGTATATACGGAAAGAAGTACTTTACGAAACTAGATATTATAGTAGCCTTTAATAAGTTACGTATCGCGGAAGGGTACGAGTAGCTAATAGCTTTCGTAATACGCTACGGTATATACAAATGCCTCGTATTACCGTTCGGCCTCTATAACGGACCCGTAACCTTTTAGTTATATATTAATAAGGTTCTATAGAAACATCTAGATGACTTTGTATTAGTATATCTAGATAACATCCTTATCTTTAGCGACACTCTAGAGGAACACGTCGAACACGTACGAAAGGTATTAATTAAGCTACGAGATACCGGGCTTACTATTAATATCGATAAGTCCGAGTTCTACTAGGAACGTATAAAATATCTAGGCCTTATTATTATACCCTAGGGCATCGAGATAGACCTAGAGAAATTGGAATGTATATAGACCTAGGAAGTACTAACTAATCTTAAGGATATCTAAGCCTTCCTAGGATTCGCGAACTTCTACCGTAGGTTTATCGAGGCCTTCTCTCGTATTACATCCCTATTAACTAACCTAACGAAGTTAGATAGGCCTAGTAATCATAAAAACCGTAGAATCAACTAGACTAATAATTGCTAGAGGGTATTCGAGGCGTTAAAAGTAGCGTTTAGTAAGGCGGATATACTAGTATACTATATACCGGGTAGGTAGACCGTCGTCGAGACTAACTCCTTAGACTTTACTAATATAGGTGTGCTCTTATAATACGACGAGTAGGGAGTGTTACATCCTATAGCTTTCTATTCGAAGAAGCTAAGCCCCTAGGAGTATAATTACGAGGTCTACGATAAGGAACTCCTCGTAATAATTAAAGTATTTGAAGAGTAGCGCCCGGAGCTTACTTACGAAGTAGACGAGGACGGCGATCTAGTCAAAGTGTTTATAGACTATAAGAACCTCGAATATTTTATGACTACGAAGTAGCTAAATCGCTAGTAAGCGTAATAGGTAGAATTTCTATTATAATTTAACTTCTAGATTATATACCGCCTAGGTGTATAAGGAACGAAGCTAGATAGCCTAACGAGACGTAGCTAGGACCTTCCCTAGGGGGTGGACGATCCGAGAAATCAGTACTAGTATTAGACATTACTTCCGCTAGAGCGATTCCTTAAGATCGACTCTATACGAGCTACTATCGAAGATACGCCCGAAGAAGAAGATCCGAGAAATTAGTACTGGCATTAGACATTACTTCCGCTAGAGCGACTCCTTAAGATCGACTCTATACGAGCTACTATCGAAGATACGCCCGAAGAAGAAGATCCGAGAAATTAGTACTAGTATTAGACATTACTTCCGCTAGAGCGACTCCTTAAGATCGACTCTATACGAGCTACTATTAAAGATGCGCCCGAAGAAGAAGATCCGAGGAATTAGTACTAGTATTAGATATTACTTCCGCTAGAGCGACACCTTAAGATCGACTCTATACGAGCTACTATTAAAGATGCGCCCGAAGAAGAAGAGACGACTCCCCTAAATCCTAAAGTAACCGAGTTTATTCTAGAACTAGAATAGGTACTATAAATATAGTTAGTACTAGCTTAGGAAGTATAGACTACGAATAAAGCTAAAGTCGAAGCTAAACTCGAGTACCGTATAACGACTACTTACGCCCTAGACTAAGAACTTAAGGCGGTAATTAAGATATTACGGAAAGATAGTACTATCCCTCTACTCTTATAGAAGGCGAAGATATACCCTACGTACTATAAGGTAGATAGTAATATATTATATATACGAAACTAGTACGATAGTTAGAGCCTATAGGTACCTAATAACTAGGTCCTACGGACTCGGCTTATTAGAATAAATTATAACGCTCTAGTAGTAGGATATCTAGGACGAGCTCGAACCTATAAACTCGTAGTACGAGAATTCTATTAGCCTAGCTTAGTAAGATTAGTACGTAGATATACCGCGAACTACCGTATATACCGTACGACGAAATCTCTATACTCGTAGCTACCTAGATTATTATACCTACTTTTAGTACCGGACCGACCTTAGAGGTATATCGCGGTAGACTTCGTAGTCGGACTTCCTAATAGTACCCTCGATAGTATAACCTATAATAACATTTTAACCGTAATAGATAGGCTAACGAAAGAAGTCGAGCTAATTCCGATCGGAGCGATAACTATATAGAATACGGTAAGACTTTTCCTTAAGTATATATTCTCCCGACGCGGATTTCCTAATACTATTACTTTAGACCGCGGTAAGTAATAGGTTACTACCTTCTAGAAGAAACTTTATAAGATACTTCGTATAAGTCGTAAGCTAAGTTCTTTATACTACCTAGAAACTAATAGATAGTCGGAACGTACTAACTAAGTAATAGAATAGTATCTCCGTATATTTACTAACGAGGCATAACATAACTAGGTAGAATAGCTTTGTCTAGCTCAGTTCGCGATCAATAACTACCTTTCCGAAACTACTAGTATGTCGCTATTCTACGCTACTCTAGGCTATAACCCTAAGTTTATAGAGCGCGTAGACCTAAGCGCTAGAAAAGAGGGAGGACTAACTACTCTCTAGCGACTAGATACGCGATCGGCTAAAGCCTTCGTACGCCGGATTTACGACCTTTATAAGTACCTTTAAGAAAATATACGGATATTATAAGCTCTCTAAGCTAAAGTAGTAAACCGCTACCGAAGTATCCCGCTAGACTATAAAGTAGGCGACTAGGTATACCTAAGTACTAAGAATATCCGTACGACTCGACTATCTAAGAAGCTCGATAGAAGATACGCTAGCCCGTACTAGATTATAGAAGTTATACTAGCTAAGCTCTTATATAAACTAAGATTATCGGACGCTATAGTAGGACTCGATAACTACTTCTATACCTTATTACTTTAGCGAGCTAATCATCCCGACTTCCTACTACTCGAAGGCTAGTATCTAGTACTACTACCGCTAATAACTATCGAGCCCGACACTACCGAAGCCGATATAGTCGCTAATATAGTTGTAATACCTCTATATATATATAAGGTAGAGAAGATCTTAGATATATATACCCGTAAGCGAGTAGGTAAAGTAAAGAAGGGGTAGAAGCGTAAAGTAGACACTTAGTATAAGGTGAAATAGCTTAGATATTAGAATAAGGAGGATATTAAGACCTAGTAACCGGCTAAGAATATATCTAAATACGCGGCCGCCGCTATTATAGACTTTTACTATAACCGGCCGGAGTTGTCTACGCCTATAGGCTTCGTAGCTCTATCTAATTAGGTCCTCCTAAGTAATAAGGTACTCGGGCTTAATACGATTAGGGTTAATAGTAACACCGTTACGAATAAGTTGTCTCGAGCTATACCTCTAATAGAATCTAATTAGTATATATTTACTATATACCGCTATACTAGCTAGGTTACGGGAAAGCCTACTGTCTTAACTAAGGACTCCGGTATTACCTACTACTATTAGCTCTATAATAGTACCGGTAGTTATACCGATACTCGAGTAAAACCTATAGAGCCTATAATAATACCTAACCTAGGCTATAAGGATTATACGCGAGTATTATAGTCTCCCTATAGAGTATATAGAAGGTAGGGACAGAAGAGCCTTAGAGTGCTTAAAAGTCGTTAAGAAGTGAAAGTCTAGCTTAGTATATAAGCGCTAAGAATTATATACCCCGTGACATTTACTACGGGACCTAGCACTCTAAATTTACTACTCTACTAAACCTTAATAGACTTACTTTAGCTCGTAGCTATATAAATTACGGTACTCCCGCGAGTACCCGCGACTATGCTAGACCCTAGAAGAAGTACGTAGAAGACTCGGAACGTAGGGTAGGTTAGAATAAGGTTTTAAGTAAAGCTACTAAGCGCGGCTTCGTACGGGTTAGCCCTATTAATACGGGGATACGTACTCGTAAGGGTCGCGTATAAGTATCCGGCCTTCCCTAGGCCTCTTTTACTTTCTTCGTCTTTCGTTTTATATAGCAATTATACTATACCCTTTATATCTACACTTCGTACCTATATTTTCGCTTTTACTCTTATATCTTATAGGCTAGGCTCTCGCCCTAAGATTACGGAAGACTAACAAACTATTAACTACTCGAGTTATCCTTATAGGTAACTACGCTACCGATAAAGGTGTTAACCTCGATAACTAAGACACTCTATTCCTCTTTAGTAAGTAGGCTAATATCCCCTTCTCGAACGCCGCTACCTTCGGTACCTAGGTAAACGCTAACCCCGACACCGCCTACGCTCTTATTAACCGTACCGTCTCCTCTTTCCGCGAGACCGCCTAGTAGGTCGAGTAAGTAAATAACTAAGCAATATACCTTTAAGGTATTATAAATACCTTCTAGAACCTCGTACCGTACGCCGACGATAACCGCCGCTAGTACTTCTCTAAGAAGGTTAACGACCTAGACGAGTTCGACGGTAATAAGAGCAAGCTCGAGGCACTTAAGACATAGCTTACTATTAAGCTATTAGCTAATACCGACTACTTTCCGTAAGAGAAGGACAAGGTTACGTACGTCTTCTCCCTCCTTCGCGGAGACGCTACGGCTTAGGTATAATACTATATCGATAACGCTACGTAGACTATCGGCTACCCGGACGTCTTTACCTTAATATAGGAACTCCGTACTACCTTTAGTAATCTAGACCGTAGAGCTACCGCCTAGAACGCTATCTATAACCTCCTCTAGAAGAATAAGAGCTTCGCCGAGTACCTTACGGCCTTTAACCGCGACATCGGGTTTACCGGCTATAACGAAGAGACTAAGAAGAGTACTCTCCGCCGTAGCTTATTAGTAGAGCTTCTTCGAGCCCTCGAGGATAAGGACGTTAGTACTATAAGCTTCCGTAAGCTCGTCGAGACCTACTAGCGCCTCGACTCTAATATAAAACACACCGCCTCTCTCCTCGCTTCCCGTTCTTAAGGTCGTTAGCCTCGTAGTCCCGGAAGCCACTTCGCTACTCTACTAGGCGCCGCCGCTCCTACGGCTCTCCCTCCCGTCTCTATAGGTAACGCTATAGATCTTAGCGCTAGTGCCGCCGTCCCTCGAGTCTAGGGCCTCGTTAACGGTAAGCTTACTCCCGAAGAGAAGCTTCGCCGTCGCTAGGCCGGACTCTATACCTACTACGGCGGTCTAGGCTATATCGTAGTTAACTATCCGTAGCTCGCTACCCGTAACGCCCGTAACCCGGTTCGCGGCGCTATCGGCGCTATCGAGCCTACTCCTACTACTCCCGCTAAGTAGGAAAAAGCCTAGGTCTTTCTTATCGACGCGGTAAAGACTAAGAACGACGTTTACCGAAAGTAAAGAGAGGAAAGAAGTTAAGGATTAATATAGTATAGCTAGACCTATACGACGAGACGGGTAAGGAATACGCTTATAAACCGTTCGTTACGAATATAAATATTGGCTTAAAGAAACTCTCTTCTTCCAATCTTACTCTTATAGATACTAGCGTACTAGGCGAGTCTTTTATAGACTATAAACTCGCGACCTCTCTTAACCTCGAACCCTAGGAACTGAAGTACCCTCGTACCCTTAAACTCTTTAACGGCACGGAGACTACTACTAGTAAGATTACTTATGTTATATATACGTTAATTACTCTCGGAGGAAAGCGTATGTCGATTACTAGCTTCCTTACGTCCCTACCGTATTAGAAGTTTATCCTCGGCCTACCCTAGTTTAGACGACACTAGCCTATTATCGACTAGACTTCCCTTACTATCAGTTTCCCTCTAGAAGCTCCTCCGGCGCCTCCGCCTTCTCCGCCGCCTTAGCGCGGTCCTAAGTATACTAAGATCTTCTAGGTAAACGCCGCTACCTTAACTACTACTACTAAGTAGCCTAAAGCTTAAATCTTAGCCGCCTCTCTCCGTAATATCGACATCGCCCTCGAGAAGCTCGAGAAGAAGCGTATACCTACCGACCCTACTACGAAGGTCCCTCCTTAGGCACACTATATCCTCTACGTATTCGATACTAAAGCCGTAGACGAGCTGCCTCCTTATCGCCCTTACGACTATAAGATTAAGCTAGAAGAAGGTACGGAGGTACCGTTCGGACCGCTATATTCTATATCCGGTCGACGACGAGAATCACCTATACGTAGTATCGGCTACGAACCTCTCGTCTAGCTACGAGAGAGCTAAGTATTCTTACGCTAGAGCGTCGTAGGCGCGACGGGCGCGTAACGTAGGCGAAGCCGCGGCGAATAGAGGACTACTAGTAAAACGGGTATAAAAACTATCCGACGAGCGTATACTCGTGTCGGGAGCGAGTCCCTCTTCTTTCTACGTATAAGAAGGGCGCGGAACCGTGGCCTATACGCTCGATAGGACACCTCTAGTATAAGTATAGAATTTTTACCTCCGGAGACCGTAAACCGAGCGGGCTAAGCGACGAACATTAGACGAGCGGACTATAGAATAACAACTAAGCGGACTATATAACGGCGTCGAGCGGACTACGAAACAATCTAGTATTTACTAGCGGGTAATACGGTAGGTAGGTAGATATACGACGAAGCCTATAAGGGCCTATTAAGTACCCGGTATAGGAACGAGGATTTTACCTAAGGTACTACCTATCCCGCTACATAAAGTACCTAGTCTAATATAGTAGATTACGACGAGGAAAAGACGATAGCCTAAGTAAGGAAAAGACGGCTATTAGGACGGGGAAAAGACGTATAATACGAGTAGATTAGTTCTATAATCGGGGAGGATCGAGGGTAGGGTAATAAAGAACTTTATATTAGTTAGTAGAGAGCAACGTAAGGAGTACGCTACCCGGCGTAGTATGTGCCCCGAGCAAACCTACGAGGTATAGACGGCCGCTTTCTAGAGATAGGCTACGGTAACGCGAAGGGCGTTAAAACCTAGGGCGTAGTATATACTAGTAGCGACGGCTAACACTATCTATATAGCCCGAGAGGACGGATACGTATATCGGTCAATAGAGAGTACTAAAGGGCTTAGGCCTATAGAGGTGGATATTAGCTTAAGGAGCAAATAGGGAGGGAGGGCGTAGAGGGAAGCTTTTGCTCCGGGCTAACCTCTCGAAACGAGGCTATACGGTAGTACTAGATAAGTAGGAAAGCGCGGTTAAGACTTATTACCTTATCTCGTAGCTAGCTTACTAAATACGATTCCTTCCTTACTAAGAGACGTAGGAGTAATACTACTACGCGATATAAGAGAAGAAGGTATAGATAAGACGTAATAAGCTATAGGACTAGAGAGCGACGATTAGGCTCGTTATAGAAAACCCGGAACAGATATAGAGACTTACTAAATAGGCACGACTACCTAAAGAGTAACAAGCCCCTTACTTCTCCCTAATCGTAGACCGCGAAGGGATTGCCTAGGCTACGCCCCGGGGTAAGGCAAAAGCGTTAGCCGACTATTTCTTTTCGACGTAAGTAGAGGTAGACCTTACGGATATCGACCCGAGAATATACCCGGAACCCCTAGATATAGATTAGGCGGTTAGCTCTAATATAGTAATAGGAGTTATAAGTAAGCTAAAAGGACAAAAAGCCCTAGGCCTAGACAGGATACTAAACGTACTACTAAAAGAGTATAGAGAAGAGATCGCGCCGAGCCTTACAAACCTATTTACCGTGTGCCTACGGCTAGGGTATCACCCGAAGCCGTATAGAGAGTCTATAATAGTAGTGCTACGTAAGCTATAGAAGGAAGACTATACTTAGCCTAAGTCGTATAGACTAATAGCACTTCTAAATACGATAGGGAAGGTCCTAGAAAAGATAGTAGCCTAGAGACTTACGTAGCTTACCGAGGACAACTACGTACTCCTAGTAATATAGATAGGGGGAAGAAGCTAGCGATCGATACTAATAGTAATAGAGCTAATTACGGAGCAAATTTAGACCCTCTAGCACTATAGTAGGAACCGAGCGGCGTCCTTACTATCCCTCGACATCGTAGGGGCCTTCGATAACGTCTTATACTAAAGGCTAATATATATCCTATAGTAGAAACGCATCCCCTAGTAGGTAACGTCGTTCGTCTACTCCTTTCTCTAGGATCGGACGACATACCTAGTCCTAGGAAGGTATACGTCCGACCCGGTAAAGGTAGAGACTAGAATACCTTAGGGATCCACTCTCTCCCCTATCCTGTTTCTAATATTTATGTCGGATCTAATCCCCCTACTCACCTCTCCGTAAACCTTAGTATCGGGGTTCGTAGACGATATAAATATCCTAGCCTAGTTAGACTCGATAGAAGAGAACTATCGCCTCCTTAAAGATAGGTATAAGAGATACGAGGAGTAGGCAAAGAAGTATAGTGCCCGGTTCGCCCCTAAAAAGTACTAACTTATACACTTTAGTAAAGCGAGAATATACTATAATATAAAGGCGGCGGTAAGAATCTAAGGCTACGAGACTAACCTATTAGCGGAGCTACGAGTACTAGGGATCTAGCTCGACCCGAAGCTAAGCTAGAATGTATAGATTAAGAAAGCCTAGAGTCGAGCGCAAGTCAATAAAGCCTTAATAAAGAGGCTTACGGCATCTATATAGGGAGTAACATTCGATAAGGCAAGAGTAATATATAAGGCGATCGTTAGACTAGCTATATTATACGGGGCATAGATTTAGGGAACAGGAGGCGTAGGTAAGCCGATCCCGAAACGGATAGAGTAACCCCTAAATAGGATATAGGTAGGTAACCTACGTAGGGTACTAGGCGTATATAAGACAACGTTAATAAGTACGGTAGAAATAGAGACAGGAATACTACTAATCGGCTAGTATATCCGGGGAATAAGAATTTAATACGCGGTAAAGACGATAGGTTACCTAGTATAAACCACGATCTAGGAGGTAAAGAATAAGATAGAAAGCCGCTACCGGAGAGGGGCAGGACATAGGACAAGCTAAAAAGAGGATGACCTTACTACCTTTACGGCCGTATAGACGAGCACCGAATAGCTAGTACGAAAGGAGGAGGAGCGTAGGACTCGCTAGACCGGCGGGAGTAAGGCTAAGACCTAAAGCCTAGCGGAATAGATAGCGAGCTGCCTATAGGAGTAGGACTAGAAAAGGAAGCCCCCTAAGACAATAGGCCCGATAGCGCTCCGAGCCTTCTAGAGACATAATTACTAGCTATATAGGGACCTAATAAGGGCCGAAGCAAGTATAGCGATCCAAATCAGGTCCGAACATATTAGATTAAGGGCCTACCTGTTTAGGAGACGCGTACTAGACATCTATAGCCTAGCCTACTAGTATAGCTACCTATCGTAAAACCTAGAACATATACTACTAAGATGCCCGTAGTAGGCGAGAGGTAGGGGAAATTAGAGGTACTAAGCGGGAAGGAGAGACTATAAGTCAATTATTAGGGACAAAGGTAACATTCGCCAAATCTCTCGGTAGATACTATAGTAGGGATACCTCTAGTAGTTTAGCCTTACGAGCGAGACGGAGGAGTAGATAGATAAGAGGCGGAAGCGAGGGGGGTTATAGATAGGGTAGTTATTAGGGCAGGCCTATAATACTAGCGTACCCCTAATAAGGGAAATTTAAGACGACAACGAGGAGGAAAAGATAGGCGGGAAGGAGGAGGGGTTTTTACTAACACGGTTTCCCCTCTATATATATAAAAACAAGATAGTATAGCTATATAGGCCAAAGGGCACTATAATAGCTTAATGAAATATCTATCTATCTATATTCTATATCCCGAGAAGAGCTTATCGGCCTTAAGAGATACCTCGAAGAAAACCTAAAGAAGGGGTTTATTCGAGCGAGCCGTTCTAGCGCTAGTAGTCCCGTTATGTTCGTTAAGAAGCCCGGCGGTAGCCTACGCTTCTACGTAGACTACCGAGGCTTAAACGCTATTATAAAGAAGAACCGCTACCTAATACCGTTGATTTAGGAGACGCTCGGACGCCTCTCTAAGGCTAAGTACTTTACTAAGCTCGATGTTATCGCTACGTTTAATAAGTTACGAATAGTAGAAGGACACGAGTATCTTATAGCCTTCCGTACTCGCTACGGGCTATTCGAGTCGCTCGTTATACCCTTCGGCGTTTATAACGGGCCTAGTACCTTCTAGAACTTTATTAACGACATCCTTTAGGAGTTCCTCGATTAGTTCTATACTGCCTATATCGACGACATCCTAGTCTATAGCGAGACTAAAGAGGAGCCCCGCGAGTACGTCTATAAGGTCCTTTAGAAGCTCGTAGACGCCGGCTTATAGCTCGATATCGATAAGTACGAGTTTGAGAAGACCGAAGTCAAGTTCCTCGGTTTAATTATTACCGTAGACGGCATTAAGATAGCCTAGAAGAAGATCGACGCTATCGTCGAATAGGATACTCCTACGAACGTTAAGGAGGTCTAGGGTTTTCTAGGCTTTACTAACTTCTACCGCCGCTTTATCTACGTATTCTCGGGTATAGTACGCCCTTTAACGAAGCTTACGCGTAAGGGTAAGAAGTTTGCCTAAACTAACGAGTGCTAGGAAGCTTTTGACTTACTTAAAGCGAAGTTTATTAAGAATCTGCTTCTATAGTACTTCGATTTCGAACTAGAGACCCGTATAGAGACTAACGTATCCGACGGCGTAGTAGGCGGTGTCCTACTATAACGCCGCTCGCCTAAATCTCCCTAACTACCTATTGCCTTCCTCTCTAAGAAGATGACCGCTACGGAGTATAACTACGAGATCTACGATAAGGAGCTTCTCGCTATCGTTAAAGCTTTTAAAGAGTAGCGCCCCGACCTCGAAGGCTCTACTATACCCGTCTAAGTAAGCTCCGACTATAAGAACCTCGTCTACTTTATAAAGAGTAAGCTACTTAATCGCCGCTATATTATTCTACGAAGCTACGAAAGAGGAGCGCGAGGCGCGGCAAAGTTATAAAGTAAAGCTAAGCCGCGCTAACCCGATACGGAAGGTCCGCGGTTTACCCGGGCCGACGTAGCTATAGTAAGGGGTCGCGGGCTACCGGTAATAGTACCCCCTCTCTTAAAACGCGTCTTAGTCCTCTAAGCGTTATCTATCTTATACGGCTACTTGCCCGTACTACTCTATAACCGTACGAAAGTCTAATTATCCTCTAATACCTTATTATCGTCTAGTAACATATCTATATCCTATCTATCTATAACTAGCCTATCCGCGACCGGCTCCCTTTAAGAAATATACTACCTAGTTAGCTAGCTTACCCTAGACCTAGGTCTATCTTCGGCTAGTACTCGCTATTAGGGCGAGAGCCTAGCCTATAAGATATAAGAGTAAAAGCGAGAATATAGGTACGAAGTATAGATATAAAGGGTATAGTATAATTGCTATACAAAACGAAAGACGAAGAAAGTAAGAGAGGCCTAGGGAAGGCCGGATACTTATACGCGATCCCTCGCGAGTACGTATCCCCGTATTAATAGGGCTAACCTATACGAAGCCGCGCTTAGTAGCTTTACTCAAAACCTTATTCTAACCTGCCCTACGTTCCGAGTCTTCTACGTGCTTCTTCTAGGGTCTAGCGTAGTCGCGTATACTCGCGGGAGTACCGTAAGTTATATAGCTACGAGCCGAAGTGAATCTATTAAGGTTTAGTAGAGTAGTAAATTTAGAGGGCTAGGTCTCGTAGTAAATATTACAAGGTATATAATTCTTAGCGCTTATATACTAAGCTAGACTTTTACTTCTTAACGACTTCTAAGCACTCTAAGGCTCTTCTGTCCCTACCTTCTATATACTCTATAGGGAGTCCCTACCTTCTATATACTCTATAGAGAGACTATAATAGTAGCCCCCCTAAATAAAGCTAAGTTCCTACGAAGCCGTAGTAGTTCTATATATCGAGGATGTTCAGCTTTAGTACTAGGCTTAGGCCTAATATTATAGTCGATATACTATTAGTAAGCCCCGTCGAAGAGCTTAGATTCGAAAAGCCTACCGATATTAACCTCTAGGCCGTCTACGCGGGCGTAGTATTCTTCGATTGCTTAACGATTAAAGATAATATATTAGATAGGTTCCTATTAGGTATCCTACTTAGGGCAACCTTACTATTCGACTTTATACTTAATCGACGGTAGCCCTTTAATGTCGTTAGGCTCTACGCGGATTCCCCGGATCTTACGGACGGTATAGTCGTTAGAAGGTAGGTTAACCGGCTCGTCGACTTCTACTTTATCGGGAGGACCTAGTATGTCTTAGTTTTAGTTTAGGAATAGGTCCTTAGCCGACGGCCGAAGGCGTACGGGATAGAAGACGTCGTAGATCTTTATATTCGTAGGAAGAGCTAGACGGTAGGCGTATAAACTAATACGCTTAGTGATCTCAAAAGGACCTAGGTTCTTCTAGCTCAGCTTCTTAGAGAGGCGGTCCGTCTTAATGTTCTTAGAGTTAAGGTATATTATATCGCCTACTTAGTAGCCGGGAGCTAGCTAGCGACGACGATTAGCTTAATCCTCGTAGATTACTTATACGTATACTATCTCGTCGTAGACTTCTTTATAGATCTATAAGAGTATAGTAGCGAACTCGTCTACTACTTACTCGTTTACGTCTTCGGTAGGCGGGAGAGGTTCTTCTAGTTCTATACCTATACGAGGGTAGTAACCTCTCGTAGTATAGAAGGGAGAGTAGCTAGTAGTCTCCGAGTCCTAGTTACGAGTAGCGAACTCTACCGTAGGGATATACTAAGGCCAATCCTTCTAGTAGTAGTCGACGAAGTAACGAAGGACCTATTCGAGGATAGCGTTCGTAATTTCGGTCTAGCCGTTGGTCTATAGCTAAAAACTAGTCGAGAGGTTATGCTTAATGCCTAGGATAGTATATAGACGCTTCTAGAAGTACGAGATGAACTAGGAGCCTCTATTAGAGGTAATGATATCCGGGAGGCCTTAAAAGCGCTAGACGAATTCGTAGAATAAGCGAGTAGTCTCCTTTACGGTCATACTCTAGTACGGGATTATGTACCGGTCTTTAGAGTAACGGTCTACGATTACTAGAATAGCCTTTACCTTTACGCCGCTAAATGTCTTACCGTAAGGAAGATCGGTAATAAAGTCTATAGTAATATACTTCTACGGACGATTAGGAGCCGGGAGAGAGTATAAGAGACCGTAGGGGCGGTAGCGGTTAGCTTTAGCTCTTCGATAAGTAGCGTAGTTTAGTACGTAGCGGCGGACGTTCTTCTAGGAATACGGCTACTAGTAATACCTAGCGAGGAGCTTATAGGTCTTAGCTACGCCTAGGTAACCCCTAGAGGCGGAGTCGTAGACGATTTAAAGAATCTTAGCTCGGATATTAGAGCCTTCGGGCTACGGTACGTAAAGCTTCTTACGGAAGTAGACGACACCTTTCTAGAGCTCGTACTTAGATAGCGAGAAGCCCGGGAATGTCCTCGCGCTAGATTTAAGGGCCTAAACTAACTCCTAGGCGTCTAGGTCGGTATCGTACGCTATTCGTACTCGTACTATAATGCCCTTAGGTTACTCCTTATTATTAAACCCCTTAAAGTCTAATTCGGATAAGCCGTCGGTCGTTATTAAGCCCTCTTTATCGTCGCTTAAGTCCTTAGCGTCCGAGGCGTATTCCTTAGGCTCGGATTCATTATTACTCTCGTTAAGGTAGGTAGGAGCGAGTACGAGAGTAGTAAAGGAAGCGGCGAACGTAGGCTAGTTATTCGATAGGTACTCTCGAAGCTCGGAAGAGAGGTTATACTCTTTAATAACTTGTTGCTCTACGATTTACTAGGCCCCTCTTCGATTAACTAGAGAGTTACTAGGGCGGCGGGTAAGGGCGTCGGCTATCGAGTTAGCCTTACCGGGCGTATACGAGATTATAAAGTTAAATCGGGAGAGGAACTCGCTCTAGCGGGCCTAGCGACGATTAAGTAGCTTGCTCTTTATAAAGTAGACGAGGTTCTTATAGTCGGAGCTTACTTAGACGGGTATAGTAGAGCCTTCGAGCTCGGGGCGCTACTCTTTAAAAGCTTTAACGATAGCGAGAAGCTCCTTATCGTAGATCTCGTAGTTATACTCCGTAGCGGTTATCTTCTTAGAGAGGAAGGCGATAGGTAGCTAGGGAGATTTAGGCGAGCGGCGTTATAGTAGGACACCGCCTACTACGCCGTCGGATACGTTAGTCTCTATACGGGTCTCTAGTTCGAAATCGAAGTGCTATAGAAGCGGGTTCTTAATAAACTTCGCTTTAAGCAAGTCAAAAGCTTCCTAGCACTCGTTAGTCTAGGTAAACTTCTTACCCTTACGCGTAAGCTTCGTTAAAGGGCGTACTACGCCCGAGAATACGTAGATAAAGCGGCGGTAGAAGTTAGTAAAGCCTAGAAAACCCTAGACCTCCTTAACGTTCGTAGGAGTATCCTATTCGACGATAGCGTCGATCTTCTTCTAGGCTATCTTAATGCCGTCTACGATAATAATTAAACCGAGGAACTTGACTTCGGTCTTCTTAAACTCGTACTTGTCGATATCGAGCTATAAGCCGGCGTCTACGAGCTTCTAAAGGACCTTATAGACGTGCTCGCGGGGCTCCTCTTTAGTCTCGCTATAGACTAGGATGTCGTCGATATAGGCAGTATAGAACTAATCGAGGAACTCCTAAAGGATGTCGTTAATAAAGTTCTAGAAGGTACTAGGCCCGTTATAAACGCCGAAGGGTATAACGAGCGACTCGAATAGCCCGTAGCGAGTACGGAAGGCTATAAGATACTCGTGTCCTTCTACTATTCGTAACTTGTTAAACGTAGCAATAACATCGAGCTTAGTAAAGTACTTAGCCTTAGAGAGGCGTCCGAGCGTCTCCTAAATCAACGGTATTAGGTAGCGGTTCTTCTTTATAATAGCGTTTAAGCCTCGGTAGTCTACGTAGAAGCGTAGGCTACCGCCGGGCTTCTTAACGAACATAACGGGACTACTAGCGCTAGAACGGCTCGCTCGAATAAACCCCTTCTTTAGGTTTTCTTCGAGGTATCTCTTAAGGCCGATAAGCTCTTCTCGGGATATAGAATATAGCGGTCCGAACGGTACCTCCGTACCTTCTTCTAGGTTAATCTTATAGTCGTAAGGGCGATAAGTAGGTAGCTCGTCTACGGCTTTAGTATCGAATACGTAGAGGATGTAGTATACCTAAGGAGGGACCTTTATAGTAGGGTCGGTAGGTATACGCTTCTTCTCGAGCTTCTCGAGGGCGATGTCGATATCGCGGAGGGAGGCGGCGAAGACTTAAGCTTTAGGCTACTTAGTAGTAGTAGTAAAGGTAGCGGCGTTTACCTAGAAGATCTTAGTATACTTAGGACCGCGCTAAGGCGGCGGAGAAGGCGGAGGCGCCGGAGGAGCTTCTAGAGGGAAACTGATAGTAAGGGAAGTCTAGTCGATAATAGGCTAGTGTCGTCTAAACTAGGGTAGGCCGAGGATAAACTTCTAATACGGTAGGGACGTAAGGAAGCTAGTAATCGACATACGCTTTCCTCCGAGAGTGATTAACGTGTATATAACATAAGTAATCTTACTAGTAGTAGTCTCCGTGCCGTTAAAGAGTTTAAGGGTACGAGGGTACTTTAGTTCCTAGGGTTCGAGGTTAAGAGAGGTCGCGAGTTTATAGTCTATAAAAGACTCGCCTAGTACGCTAGTGTCTATAAGAGTGAGATTAGAAGAAGAGAGTTTCTTTAAGCCGATATTTATATTCGTAACGAACGGTTTATAAGCGTAGTCCTTGCCCGTCTCGTCGTATAGGTCTAGCTATACTATATTAATCCTTAACTTCTTTCCTCTCTTTACTTTTAGTAAACGTTTTTCTTAGTCTTTACCGCGTCGATAAGAAAGACCTAGGCTTTTCCCTACTTAGCGGGAGTAGTAGGAGTAGGCTCGATAGCGCCGATAGCGCCGCGAACCGGGTTACGGGCGTTACGGGTAGCGAGCTATAGATAGTTAACTACGATATAGCCTAGACCGCCGTAGTAGGTATAGAGTCCGGCCTAGCGACGGCGAAGCTTCTCTTCGGGAGTAAGCTTACCGTTAACGAGGCCCTAGACTCGAGGGACGGCGGCACTAGCGCTAAGATCTATAGTATTACCTATAGAGACGGGAGGGAGAGCCGTAGGAGCGGCGGCGCCTAGTAGAGTAGCGAAGTAGCTTCCGGGACTACGAGGCTAACGACCTTAAGAACGGGAAGCGAGGAGAGAGGCGGTATGTTTTATATTAGAGTCGAGGCGCTAGTAGGTCTCGACGAGCTTAAGGAAGCTTATAGTACCGACGTCCTTGTCCTCGAGGGCTCGAAGAAGCTCTACTAATAAACTACGGCGGAGAGTACTCTTCTTAGTCTCTTCGTTATAGCCGGTAAACCCGATATCGCGGTTAAAGGCCGCGAGGTACTCGGCGAAGCTCTTATTCTTCTAGAGGAGGTTATAGATAGCGTTCTAGGCGGTAGCTCTACGGTCTAGATTACTAAAGGTAGTACGGAGGTCCTATATTAAGGTAAAGACGTCCGGGTAGCCGATAGTCTACGTAGCGTTATCGATATAGTATTATACCTAAGCCGCGGCGTCTCCCTAAAGGAGGGAGAAGACGTACGTAACCTTGTCCTTCTCTTACGGAAAGTGGTCGGTATTAGCTAATAGCTTAATAGTGAGCTATGTCTTAAATGCCTCGAACTTACTCTTATTACCGTCGAACTCGTCTAGGTTATTAACCTTCTTAGAGAAGTACTAGCGGCGGTTATCGTCGGCGTACGGTACGAGGTTCTAGAAGGTGTTTATAATACCTTAAATGTATATTACTTAGTCGTTTACTTACTCGACCTACTAGGCGGTCCTACGGAAAGAGGAGACGGTACGGTTAATAAGAGCGTAGGCGGTATCGGGGTTAGTGTTTACCTAGGTACCGAAGGTAGCGGCGTTCGAGAAGGGGATGTTAGCCTACTTACTAAAGTGGAATAGGGTTTCTTAGTTATCGAGGTTAATACCTTTATCGGTAGCGTAGTTACCTATAAGGATAACTCGAGTAGTTAACAGTTTATTAGTCTTTCGTAATGTTAGGGCGAGAGCCTAGCCTATAAGATATAAGAGTAAAAGCAAGAATATAGGTACGAAGTGTAGACGTAAAGGGTTTAGTATAATTACTATATAAAACAAAAGACGAAGAAAGTAAGAGAGGCCTAGGGAAGGCCGGATACTTATACGCGACCCTCGCGAGTACGTGTCCCCGTATTAATAGGGCTAGACCCTCGCGAGTACGTGTCCCCGTATTAATAGGGCTAACCTATATAAAGCCGCGCTTAGTAGCTTTGCTCAAAACCTTATTCTAACCTACCCTACGTTCCGAGTCTTCTACGTGCTTCTTCTAGGGTCTAGCGTAGTCGCGGGTACTCGCGGGAGTACCTTAAGTTATATAGCTACGAGCCGAAGTGAATCTGTTAAGGTTTAGTAGAGTAGTGAATTTAGAGGGCTAGGTCCCGTAGTGAATATTACGGGGTATACAATTCTTAGCGCTTATATACTAAGCTAGACTTTTACTTCTTAACGACTTCTAAGTACTCTAAGGCTCTTCTGTCCCTACCTTCTATACACTCTATAGGGAGACTATAACAACCTACTAATATTAGCTACCTATTACGGGCGGACACATAAGTATATATATAGTTCAAAATAGTGCTAAGCTATATACGTTAGTATAACTACATACTTAAATTATATAAGAGGATATATATTAGCGGATTATTCGACAATTAACGGGGGTACCTTACTAGTAGCTATCTCTTACCCTTACCTACCGCGAGCGGACGTAGGAAGCGTAAGATCTAGTAGGTAGGCACAATTCTACGTTTAATACTACGCTTACGTTTAGGTATCCCTAACTAGGCGTCTTATATCAATCGCTACGCCTTACTCGAAAAACAGATTCGAGTAGACAAGTAAGGGGGGCAAGGCATATCCTGAATATACGTAATAGCACATTGCGACTCCCTAAGCTTCTCCTAGTGATTGTGACTAAAGAGCAACCCCCCTTACCCCCTAGCGCTGTTGTTAAGACTAGTGGATTTTGAAACTGTCGAACGCTACCAGCCTAACATGTTCGTACTAGAGCGCGGAAACGCCGTTAGGAGTGTACTAGTAGTCGCAACTTCTCTACTCAGATTTGGGCCTAAAGGTGGCTAAGCCAGTTGTGCTCGATAGGTGATTAGGGAGAATGGCGCGTACGATTGAGCATCTCGCGGCAACGTAGAGCTCCATAAACCGGTCGTATCTAGGCTTACGCTAAACCGATGAGACGTGTTCTAGGACGTGGCTAGGCAGGCTGGTTCGGTCGGGAAGCGGTTCATCGCGATGTCGATATAGAAGCCGGCCTATATAAGGGTCGAGCTCGCTAGACTGCCTGTCATGTTCGGTGGCTAGAAAGGGGGATTCCAAGGCTAGATACTTGAATGTCATACTAATGTCGATGCAGGTGATGATGCTATATACCAGGTCAGCGGCATATGACTTGTATCTCTCTAGTCGTCTCGACCCAGTCGAACGAGCTGAGCATGTCATGGTCCTAGAGCAGATCTGACAGTGCCTCCGTGAACATCTTCGACAATAGGTGCGTGCAGCTGCGTTAGTCGCCAGTCGCCGCTTAGTCGTTCTCTAGGCTTCCTCTGCGATGTTAAGAATTAGTATAACGTATAAGCTCAACGAGTTGATCAAGACGATCAGAGAGCGGGGTGAGCAGAGAAGTGACTACTTGCCCTTCGGTGATCAGGCTTCTTTGCCGTCTGCTGAACAAGATCGATACCGCTACTGATGACATGATCAGCTTTACCACTTATAATGGATAGTATGGCGCAGTTAGTACGTACTGTCTTGCGCCTGTCGCCAAGTTACAGGATCCCGCGCCGCCCACTACTATTGACAGAGTCGGTGCGACGGGACTTCGGTTACTATTAGAAGGCAATGATAGGAGAGTGCTCCCCTTGGCGGCATAGGCTAACAACGAGCGGGCAACATCGCGCCTTTCAGCTAGTGCTACTAAGGCGTATGCTAGTGCCGTTGTATGTTCGTTCGGATGATATGTGTGACACATTGCTGTCTACTTCCTGACATACACGTGTCCAGTTGCCCGATGACCTGCCCTATCTATAACGAGTGTGCCGTATAACTTCATATCGCGTGCGCGCATGCTTCTCTTCATAGTGTACTAGCTGTCATGTGCTTCGGGGATAGCACTGAGTTTTGTTCGCGGCAACGTCCATTCGAACATTCTCTGAATCGCATCATATGCACCTGATGTCGGTGGTACAAGCTGAGAATCTGCCTCCAACTATTTCGGGTCTTCCGCATCGCGTTCATGTGCACCATCCTGCGGCAACAGCCCTGCTTCAATGTGCAATCCGGGTGCAGCTGAAAACACTCGTCCTTACATCTTACGCTAACCGGCTGTTCCCAAAGGTGTGCTGAAGCTGTTGCTCTGAAGATTTGGTATGGCGTTGAGACCCGCGAAGACATGACTGCTTGTACTGTCGACCGGTGAAGTGTGCCTAGCAGCAGGGTGCTGCGGGAGTGCTTCAAACTGCTACTATCATATCCTAGATGCTTGTCGCTGTCGTGGTTCGGAGGCTCTGATCCAGTTGGCGAGGTGCCTAGCCGGCACTGGCATTGGGTGAAACCCGCTTGAACGCGCTAGAGAATCACGCCATAGTGATTGAATGGTCGGGCTTGGGTTGAGGTGATGTTACTAACAGACATTTGTTTGATCTGTGCAGCAGCCTCGCCCTACTTAACCTTCTCTACGGCCAACCGCTATAGCTTTACGGACTGGACAATTCACCAGTCAATAGAGGGTGGTGTTACATGCTCCAGGTGGTCGCATCTCCTGCAAAACGGTGGCCTGACACGGTGTAAGTGTAGAACAAGTCGATGTGGCACGATTACGTTAACAAAGAATCGAAGACTGGCAAGTAGGCGAGAGATAAGGAGCCTTAGGATTCTTTACCCTCCTTGGCCATGCTTCCCGGAAGAATGCCTCATATCGATCCTGAGGGTCGAGTCTTTCGCCAGCCAACTCCTAGTGTCCTGTCTACGCCGATTCCCCTGGATAGTATGTCTATGCGCCAGCACCGTGGGCAGTACCAGGCAGCGTACGATCCAGACCCCAGTACAAAGTTCAGACTCATAGACTGTTCCCAGAGTACCATCACAGTACGGTCACATGGCCCGAGTCTCCGTATCATGATCCTCGCAGATTCCATCCCATCCATCCGTGGCTTTGTGGTCTCCGGGTCACTGACTACACGACTTGCTCGCAGCAGTCGTTTCCATCATTGGATCATTTCCATCATTGAGTCTCTTTGCATCGTCCACTCATTTCCCATTGTTCATTGTCACGTACAGTCTCTACAGCAGGCCATTCCATTCCACCCATACCCTGCTTCGGCTCTTGCTCTTGCTCTTGCTCTTTCCCGACTTCTCGAAGATTCTGTGCTCCTATAGGGCGTGGACTGGAGTCCGTGTTCGATGCCTCCGTGCCAAAGTCCGCCTGTAGGGATGGCGTAGACGCGCCAGCTGAAGCTTGCCCGGACTGTAGTCGTTTGGAAGGGTGATCAGGGTTGGTGTAGCAGAGATCTACAATATCCGCAGCAGAGGGCACAATCGAAGCATCGTTAGCTGCGGTGGGTGGTTCGGAGGGTAGTTTAGTAGCCATCGCCTAAGCTCGGGTGTTGACATGTTCTATAGCGCGCTGCCTTTCGTATTAGGCCAATTCGACGGTGTTTCGGTAAATCGAAATGCTTTTACGAAGGTAGTCAGCGGAGCCTAAACCGTACCCTCCTCTAAGTCTTGTGACATAAGTAGATGTGGCGTCTTCATTTTTGGGGTGCATATGGCTGCCGTAGACGACAAGACTTCTAGCGTGGTATGTAGTGACGAAGCTCCGAGCGTGGCCGTCCGGGTCTACGTAGTCTAGCTGTCCGTAGGCACGTACGTAGTGCATAGCCCGCGCACCGAGTGCGCCGTCTATAACCACTTGTACATCTAAGACCTTCTGTGTTCCATCGGGACCCTTTGCCTCGAAGAAGTCGTTCATAGCAACCGGCCCAGCCCTCCTGCCTTGGATGTATGCTGCCAGTTAGGCGTCGTTTAGTACCGCTCGATAGACAGTTGCTTCGTCTACACCGCGGGCATAGTCCGGCTTAGGATCAGGAAGGCGCTGACTATACGATTCATCGACGAGTAGCGCGAACTGATTGAGGACCTAGTTCTAGGTGACCTCGTCTCTCCCGTCGGTGAAGTATAAGGCGTAGTAGGGGTTAAAGACGTTACTTATAACGGCCTCCTCGTTGGACGACTTCTTATGCGCCTGCTCAAACTCACGGAACTTGGAGTCAGAATACTACGATGGCGAGAGAGAGGGCCGTGGTCGGCGAATGCGTGCCTTGATCTCTGCTTCGTTGACCGGCCGAAGGCGAAGGTTAGAGCCCGGACCGAGCAGGTTGTGCCGCTTCTATAACTAACGGGTAGCGTCGGCGTCGTAGGTACGGGTGGTAGTAACGTTCGTGTTCGTGTCTATAGAGGTCGGCGGGGTGTTAGTGGACAAGTATGAGGAGCTATAGCGACTCCTTCTCCTGCGAGGTGTCGATGCCGACATAGCGCGCGGCTCCGGTTCCACGCCGAGCCAGTGCGCCGTACGTGCGTCGGTGTCCTCTGTCGACGGTAAGTGTCTAAGAGTGAATGGCGACAAAGGAATCCGGGCAACGACGCCGTTAGCGCTAGCGGAGCGCTGGTGCTGTAGATGATAGTGTCGCTATCGCTATCGCTAACGACCAGGCTTGTCGCTCTGTACCGAGTGGTCCAAGGAGTCGCGCTTCCGCTTGCGAGATATAGAAGGAGACTGTGGCGCGTTCGCGTTCATGCTACGGAGAAATGTATAAAATACTAGTCATGTCGAGGTTGATGTCGTTAACGACTACAGCGAAGATGAAGGCGCGCGAATTCAAGACTCGGTAGTGCCCCCTCGGCCCGCTAGCCTGTAGCGCACGTGGAGATATACGGGGAAGACCGAAGATCTACCGAGCATTGTGGCAGTTGTTTCGATCATCCTAACCATTAGGCAAGGCTTTTCGCCGAAACACAATCGAAAGCGAGCGCTAGTATCTAGAGTTCATGTCGACTAGGAAGTCGTTTACGAGACTATCCCCGCTATAGATTATATAGGTTAATAAGGCCGTCCTTACCGCTAGACGTAAGAGCATCGCTAGAACAATTAAGAGCTAGCCGTTATACTACTATTTAAAACTTTAATACTAAGCTCGTTACTTTTTACTTCGTAGATCGATACCTACGTACTTACCTACGAATAATATCCGTAGTCCGGAGTCTAAGAGATATTAGATAGATAGATTTGTTATTCCCCTATTCTAGGACCCTATCCGGCCTATATAGGTATATATCTATTATTATATATAAAGGGAAACCCGAATAGGTAAAAACCCTTCCCGCCCCGACTACTCCTTATCTATATTAGCTTTCCCTCTAAACGTACGTAGTCTATATTACTACCCCGTTAGCCCCCGCTCCTAGCCGGTCTCGTCGCGCTACGTCGTGTCCTCTCTTCCTATACTACTCCTACTAGGCGGTACTATTCTAGCTAGCCCTTCTCTAGTATCTAGTTCGTAATACGCCGTAGGCCCTTAACGTTATTAAGAAGTGCCCTAATCGTCTAGTTCCTCGCCTTTACTATCTACTCTCCCCTTCCTAGCGACTACCTCGGATAGACGAGGAGTACGTACCGTACGTTCTAGGAGCGATAGCCGTAGGGGTAGCTAGTATTCGTATATCCTAGAACCTTCCTCTATAATAGGTACCCCTAGAGGCCGATATGTTCGCTTCGTAGTTAGGTTACTATACTACTCTATACCCTTATAAGGCGGTAGTAGATAAGCTTTAGGGGGTGCTTAACCGCGGATTCCGTAGCTAACTATTCCTTAGGTTATCCCGCTAGCTAAGGGCGTCTACTATACCCTACACCCTAGTTATTCTACCTCTCTTTCTATAGTTACTCTATAAACGACTTCTTACCTTCCTATCGTATTACTAGCTATTCGTCCCTTACCCGATAGTTCGGCTCGTTTCCGGGTCGAGTACCCTTATACGCTAGTACTAATTCGCGGGCCCTTACGACTATACTAGCGATAACCTTCTATACTAGGTACTATACCGACTTACCTAAGTAGGAGGTCCGTAGTCCCTAGATATATAGGTCGATCGGCGGTATAGCGGTCTCGTACTTAAGTATCCTTATTAGTATCGACTTATATACCCCGGTAACCTTCCTTAGGCATTAGTTTTAGATCTTCGCTAGCGGCGCGACGAGTCTCTTCGATAGGTAGGCCCTCTCGCCTAAGGACTACACTTAGCTACTATAGGTAAGGACTAGCCGTATAATAGCCGTATATAGAAGTCGTAACTACCGGAAGTCCGCCCCCTATATAGACGTAGTAAGCCTCTAATATAATGCTATATTCTGTTTAGCTTTCCGTAATATTACCTATACGTACTTCCTCTACCGTCGCGCCGGGTCTACCTATAGTCCGAGGATCCTAAGCTAACTTACCGGGTTAGCCGTATACCCCTATATCTAGATAGAAGCTTATATATTATAGAGCCGTAGCCGGCGCGTAAAGTGTATTAGATTATACTTTTCTAGGGTAAACCGAGCCCCGTGCCTCCTAGCCTAGTCCTCGTAGATCTTATACTTCTCTTCTAGTAGCTTATAGTTCTCCTTAGTCGAGGAAGACTACGCTAGAATGTTCGTGTCGTCTACGAAGCCGCTCGTAGCGGTGTTCTAGGATTCTAGGGCTAGGAGTAGCGTCGCTATAAAGAAGAGGAATAGGATAGGTACTAGCGTTAAGCCTTACGGGATTCTAGTATAGACTACTTAAAATAGGCTTCTATACTAGCCGACTAGGATCGACGTGCTACGGATTTAGAGGTAGGACCGTACGAAGTTAATAAGCTACTTAGGGAGTCCTTTCGACCTTAGGATATAGAGTAGCCGCGGGTATAACACGTAGTCGAAGGCTCCTAATATGTCTAGGCTAAGTAAGGAAGCCACCTTGTCCCTATTCTTATACTAGATAGCCTTTACCTAAGAGGTAATAAGTTCTATCGCGGATAGCGTCGATCGCTATAGGCGCGTACCTATCTAGGTGTCCGGGAGTAGGGAGTGTTCCTCTACCGCCTCGGAGAGTCTCGTTATAACTAGCTTCTTAAGCGCCTTCCTAAGACTATTAAGGAGCGCAATTAGGCGGTACGACTTTACCTACGTATAGTCTTCCTTTTACGGCTTACGTAGGACTACTATCGTCGATTATTTAAAAGCTATCGGGTAGTATCCGGTATATAGGTAGGCGTTAAAGATCGCTATAGCTACTAGGGCTAGTTAATCTCTATACTTCTTTAGTAGCTCGTTTGGGATCCTATCCGGCCCCGGGGCTTTCTTCGCCGGTAACTTCCTTAGTATAGCGGCAACTTCTCCCTCGGACACCTCCTATTAGACCGCGATACTAGGGGCTAGGGGAGTAGAGCTATTTATGTCGCTTAGATTAGCCTCGACTAGGGGCGGAAAGAACTTACTAGCTAGTAGACGCGCCTTAGCCTCGGGGTCGCTAACCGGGCTACTAGGCGATTATAGCGCTAGGATAGAGAAGGAGGGGCCCTATATAGGGTCCTGTCGGGCCTATTTTGCTAGCTTCTATATCCTCGCTAGCTTGCCGGCGATTTCTTCTACTATAGCCCTCTAGCCGACTACTTTCTCCCTCCGTATTATAGCTTTCTTCTGTTAGTATACCTCCCTATATACGTTCTAGGCCTCCTCGCTATAGCTACTCGTCTATACCCGGTAGGCTCTCCTTACTTCTCTTACTACCGTAGTATACTCCGGCGTCTAGTATAGTTTAGACTATATCGTTAGTTAGGCAAGCGGAACGTAAAGTAAGGTCGCTTTTCTTATTTCGTCTATTAACCCTTAGACTACCTCGTCTATCTCGTCTTTACTATTATATTACTACTACGCGATCTAGACTAGCCTCTCGGAGTTATCGAGGTACGCCTAGATGTTGGCCTAGTAGGCCTTTCCCTAGTTTAGCTTAGGGGTTCTCGCTAGTATACGTTATATCTATGTCGTAATAGAGGTCCTAACTAGTATATAGTCTAACGACGCCTCGAGTTTATATTCGATCCTCTAAGAGATATTAGTAGCTTAAGGGAAGTAAAAGATCGGGATAAGTAATACGATACGCTAAGTTAGAGGGGCTATCGTACTACGAACCTCGAATACGCTAACGATAAGCTCTTTAGTCTATTATCCGCCTCTTAAGGTAGAATAGAGTAGAGAAAGTTCGCGTAAGATTATAGATATCGCTATATAATGCTAGTAGAGCTTTTTTTATCGATCTCTACGCCAAAACAAGACATATTCGAAAGCTCTTATCAAGGCTATTCTAACAATATATAAAGTAGGCTACTACCTCTAGGACTAAGGGAGTTCTACCTTATTTAATCTAGATAGCTTAAAGCTCTCTTCACTCTGTTTCTTTAGCTCTAAACGGGGCGGAGGTGCCTAGCTACATTAGGTAACTCCTAGGTAATAGTAGCCTAGGCTACGGTACTAACGGCGCCTACGGCCCTATAGGCGAAGCCCCCCTAAGACAACTAGTAGCAACTTATAGAGGACGTAAAAAGTATAGAAACTAACGATTAGCTCCCTTACCGGTCTCTATAGGTAATGATTACTTAGCTACGTACGGCGCTTATACTGTCGTATTACCGAGGGTAATAAGAAATAAGGACGAAGTCCTAGGCGATTAGTAAGGCCACCCGGAATTAACACCCCTATAGCTAGGTATCGGTCGCGGCATCGATACTAGGCCCCCGCCTAACGTACGATATAGTTACGATCCGTATTATAGTAAAGGAAGACTAGGCCGAAGTTACGAAGCTATCGAACAAGGAGCTCGCCTAACGAATTAACTAACTAGGGGTAGTCGTAGTGAACTAATAGTCTAACGGTACTCTATAGATCTATACTAGCTCTACTACTACTAGGAGGCACCTAGAGGTATAGCTATAGTAGGTATCTAAGGTTACGGTATTAGCGAAGGTCTTAACGAAACTATTTATAATCCTAGTCTACGATATACCTAAGGAGTTTGACCTAACTAACTAGGGTCACCTACGCGCTCTCTAAGAGGACAACCCGGTCACTCTTAACTCTCTAATCCAGAAGGCGACTTGGCTCTATAGGAAATGGCCAGAAGGCAAGAAGGCCTCGGCGCTAATAGTATAGCTATAAGACGCGAAAGCGGCGGATCTAGCGATAGAACAAGGCCTAGTCTAGCAATATAGCCTCAAGACAGTAGAAAAGCACTCCTTATCCTTTCGTGTCCTCTAATGCTTCAAATGCTAACAGTATAGACACCAAACCTACACGTGCATAAATAAGCAGGCCTACTCGAACTATATAGGAGACTATATATCTAGGGACTATACATCGACTACGAGACGGTACGCGAACTGTCCGGGGCACTACCTATCGTATAGTACGGAATGCCTATAGCGGAAACTAGCGAAAAACAAGGCAATCACAAACAGAACCGTCGCCCTAAGATTCTACGGCGACCGTAAGGCTAGCCTATACCGGAACTAACTAGCGGCGGTCGGGCATAAGCGCCCTAGGGCCGAGAACGATATAAAGGATACGTAGCCTAGGGCATACGGGAGGCCACGTGCTCTACTAGCTACGGCGAGGGAATCTAACTAGGCCCGGCTCCCCTTTAGTATATAGCCGATAGGCGTAGACTAGGACGTACAGGGCAGTAGGACATAGGAGGATATAGAGGAAATGATTGTCGATGCCGATAACTAGCCTCGACACGCTTAGCATTATCTAGTATAACGTCAACTATAGCAAGGATATAGTCTAGAACCATTTCCTATACGAGGCGGACCCGCGCGTCTACCACGTCCTTGTAATCTAGGAGCTATAGATTAACCCGTACTATAAGAGACTAACGACCTACAAGTCACTAGGCTACACGACATGCCTACGAGGCGACGGTAGACCCCGTACGTGCTTCTATGTTAGTAAGGACATACTAGAATCCGACTAGGAGGTAGTGTACTACGTAGACGAAGAAGGCGGGGGCGATATTATCTCCCTCTACGTAGGTAGCACCTAGATATACAACCTATATATACAACCGCTAGCCTCGAGGTCTAGCCGCGACCTAGGGGTCTATAGACACCTAGACAGTACGCTTAAGAGACAAGGGTACTATATCGTAGTAGGAGACTTTAATATACACTACCCTTCCTAGGAAAGCCTTATATAGCCGTACCCTATAGCCGACGAAGTACTCGACTTAATAGCGAGTAACGTAATTGCCCTTAATACCTCGAAGGACCTAGGCACCTAGAAGAGAGGGGGACTCTAAGGCACGATCGACCTCTCCTAGATCTAAGATAGCTACTACTATACGGTAAGCTACTATAGGATCGAACATAAACTCGAGGCGTCGTTAGACTATATACTAGTTAGGACCTCTATTACGATATAGATATAACGTATACTAGCGAGAACCCCTAAGCTAAACTAGGGAAAGGCCTACTAGGCCAACATCTAGGCGTACCTCGATAACTCCGAGAGGCTAGTCTAGATCGCGTAGTAGTAATATAATAGTAAAGACGAGATAGACGAGGTAGTCTAAGGGTTAATAGACGAAATAAGAAAAGCGACCTTACTTTACGTTCCGCTTGCCTAACTAACGATATAGTCTAAACTATACTAGACGCCGGAGTATACTACGGTAGTAAGAGAAGTAAGGAGAGCCTACCGGGTATAGACGAGTAGCTATAGCGAGGATGCCTAGAACGTATATAGGGAGGTATACTAACAGAAGAAAGCTATAATACGGAGGGAGAAAGTAGTCGGCTAGAGGGCTATAGTAGAAGAAATCGCCGGCAAGCTAGCGAGGATATAGAAGCTAGCAAAATAGGCCCGACAGGACCCTATACAGGGCCCCTCCTTCTCTATCCTAGCGCTACAATCGCCTAGTAGCCCGGTTAGCGACCCCGAGGCCAAGGCGCGTCTACTAGCTAGTAAGTTCTTCCCGCACCTAGTCGAGGCTAATCTAAGCGACATAAATAGCTCTACTCCCCTAGCCCCTAGCATCGCGGTCTAATAGGAGGTGTCCGAGGGAGAAGTTGCCGCTATACTAAGGAAGTTACCGGCGAAGAAAGCCCCGGGGCCGGATAGGACCCTAAACGAGCTACTAAAGAAGTATAGAGATCAACTGGCCCTAGTAGTTATAGCGATCTTTAACGCCTACCTATAGACCGGATACTACCTAATAGCTTTTAAATAATCGACGATAGTGGTCCTACGTAAGCCGTAGAAGGAAGACTATACGTAGGTGAAGTCGTACCGCCTAATTGCGCTCCTTAATAGTCTTAGGAAGGCGCTTAAGAAGCTAGTTATAACGAGACTCTCCGAGGCGATAGAGGAACACTCCCTACTCCCGGACACCTAGATAGGTGCGCGCCTATAGCGATCGACGCTATCCGCGATAGAACTTATTACCTCTTAGGTAAAGGCTATCTAGTATAAGAATAGGGACAAGGTGGCTTCCTTACTTAGCCTAGATATATTAGGAGCCTTCGACTACGTATTATACCCGCGGCTACTCTATATCCTAAGGTCGAAAGGACTCCCTAAGTAGCTTATTAACTTCGTACGGTCCTACCTCTAAAACCGTAGCACGTCGATCCTAGTCGGCTAGTATAGAAGCCTATTTTAAGTAGTCTATACTAGAATCCCGTAAGGCTTAACGCTAGTACCTATCCTATTCCTCTTCTTTATAGCGACGCTACTCCTAGCCCTAGAATCCTAGAACACCGCTACGAGCGGCTTCGTAGACGACATAAACATCCTAGCGTAGTCTTCCTCGACTAAGGAGAACTATAGGCTACTAGAAGAGAAGTACAAGATCTACGAGGACTAGGCTAGGAGGCACGGGGCTCGGTTTACCCTAGAAAAGTATAATCTAATACACTTTACGCGCCGGCTACGGCTCTATAATATATAAGCTTCTATCTAGATATAGGGGTATACGACTAACCCGGTAAGTTAGCTTAGGATCCTCGGACTATAGGTAGACCCGGCGCGACGGTAGAGGAAGTACGTATAGGTAATATTACGGAAAGCTAAACAGAATATAGCATTATATTAGAGGCTTACTACGTCTATATAGGGGGCGGACTTCCGGTAGTTACGACTTCTATATACGGCTATTATACGGCTAGTCCTTACCTATAGTTACTAAGTATAGTCCTTAGGCGAGAGGGCCTACCTATTAAAGGGACTCGTCGCGCCGCTAGCGAAGATCTAAAACTAATGCCTAAGGAAGGTCACCGGGGTATATAAGTCGATACTAACGAGGATACTTAAGTACGAGACCGCTATACCGCCGATCGACCTATATATCTAGGGACTATAGACCTCCTACTTAGGCAAGTCGGCATAGTACCTAGTATAGAAGGTCATCGCTAGTATAGTCGTAAGGGCCCGCGAATTAGTACTAGCGTATAAGGGTACTCGACCCGGAAACGAGCCGAACTATCGGGTAAGGGACGAATAGCTAGTAATACGATAGGAAGGTAAGAAGTCGTTTATAGAGTAACTATAGAAAGAGAGGTAGAATAACTAGGGTGTAGGGTATAGTAGACGCCCTTAGCTAGCGGGACAACCTAAGGAATAGTTAGCTACGAAATCCGCGGTTAAGTACCCCCCGAAGCTTATCTACTACCGCCTTACGAGGGTATAGAGTAGTATAGTAACCTAACTACGAAGCGAACATATCGGCCTCTAGGGGTACCTATTATAGAGGAAGGTTCTAGGATACACGAATACTAGCTACCCCTACGGCTATCGCTCCTAGAACGTACGGTACGTACTCCTCGTCTATCCGAGGTAGTCGCTAGGAAGGGGGGAGTAGATAGTAAAGGCGAGGAACCGGACGATTAGGGCACTTCTTAATAACGCTAAGGACGTACGGCGTATTACAAACTAGATACTAGAGAAGGGCTAGCTAGAATAGTACCGCCTATTAGGAGTAGTATAGGAAGAGAGGACACGACGTAGCGCGACGAGACCGGCTAGGAGCGGGGGCTAACGGGGTAGTAATATAGACTACGTACGTTTAGAGGGAAAGCTAATCTAGATAAGGAGAAGTTAGGGGCGGGAAGGGTTTTCACCTATTCGGGTTTCCCTTTGTATATAACAATAGATATATACCTATATAGGCCGGATAGGGTCCTAGAACAGGGGAATAACAAATCTATCTATCTATATAACGCTAGTAAGGTAGGCGTATAAGATTAACTAAGATAGAGTAAGGAAAACGTTAACTCGGCTAACTCCGATAAAAGCTAGATATAACTATACTCTAATACTACTATCTAGTCTTACTATTCTCTTTACGATCTTACTACTATACCGTATAGTACGACGTTTGTAGAACTCCTATTTAGACCCGTTAATTACCTTAGTTAACGGTAAGAGAGCCTAATAATTAAGCGATCGAAGCTATAGGGTATTTTATATTCGCCATCTCTATACTTTCTATATATCTAATCTTAGATAGTAGAGGGAGAGTAGAGACTAGTCGAAGAGGTCGAGGAGCCGCGATCCGACGTAGCTTAGAGATACGTACTCCGGAAAGTCGAAGAGTACTAAGCCTTACGGCTATCGCTCTAGGCGTACGTACGTCTACTACTAAGGAGGATTTTAAACGGCGGCGGCGTAGAAGCTAGTCGTATAGGAAGGCGACGTATATTAGGCTAAAGAAGAATTCCTAGAGAACGATTAACCCTAACTCCTAATCTACGGAGACGAAGCTATCCTTAGTATAGCTAAGAGGCAGTAGCGTATATCTAGAGGGTAAGCGATATACTCCGAGACTATAGAAGGGAGACTTCTATTCCGCGACTTTAGGCCTATCGTTACTAAGGGAGGGAGACTTTAGTTACGTAACTATAGGCTTGTCCTTACCGTCGGCTAAGGCCGTATAAAGTTCCCGCGTCTATATACTACTAGAGAGAATAGTAGCTCTAGAGAAGTCTAAAGTTAGTAAGTTAGGTAGTATATCTACTAACGTACTTTACTACCGAGCGGGCTATACTATAGAGCGGGCTACTTTCACTAAGAACTATACTACTTCTATAGATATAGCTATAAAACTACTATTATAGCGTATATTATCTTTAAACGAGGCCAAACTGACCTTAGCTATCTAGGCTACGAAACGCGACGCGATAATTACGAATCGACTTACTATAAAGGTATACGACGCGTCTCGAACTATACTAGGGTATCGATTGAATAGACGACCTCCTCGGGGTGACTACGAGCCTAATTCGAAGAAGCTTATATAGCTAGAAGAGAGGGTGATACTTAAGTATATACTCGAGCTAGATCTTAGATGTTTTCCGCTATTAAACGCTAGTATACGAGTAATAGCCGATTTATTACTATAAGAGAAGGGTCTTAAGCCCGCTAGTCTTAATTAGACAGACAGGTTTATTATACGGTACCGTGAGCTAAAGGTTCGTATAATACGTAGATACGATCGTTAGCGAGCCCTAATAGATGATCTAGACGTTATCGAGAAGTAGTTCTTACTTATACGTAATATAAAGGAGAAGTATAGTATCCTTAACTAGGACACCTATAACTTCGATAAGATAGGGTTTATAATAGGTATTATTACGTCTTAGAGCGTCGTTACGGGTTTAGAAAGGCGTAGTAGAAAGAGGAAGGTCGTTTAATAGAGGATTATATATATAATATAACGTACTTTACTACCGAGCGGGCTATACTACCGAGCGGGCCACTTTTACTAAGAACTATACTACTTCTACTTTGATTACGACGGTATCTTAACACGACGACATCCTATAGAATCGTTACTAAGAGGACAATTCCTCTTTAGATTCTTTGCTATCTAGTAAGTCTACTTAATAGGTACGTACGTTATACCCCGACTCGCTATATCGCTTATAGCGTCGTAGCCTTAGTACTAGCCGAACACTATCTAGCGACTCTCTACTCACTTCCTACCTCCTAGTATCCTCTAGAGGTATCAATTGCGACGCCTTATCGAAGGTTAGAGACCCTCTAGACTAAATCTACTTGCGCTTTCGTGCTTTTCGCTATATAAGGGCCTCGTTAGACTTACGTAGCTTACTAATCTCGCTTCGTATAAGAGCTATCTAATACGCTATCTCTCTACTCCCTCTCTATTACCCTATTGAACGACCTTCCTCTTTCTACTACGCCTTTCTAAACCCGTAACGACGCTCTAAGACGTAATAACACCTATTATAAACCCTGTCTTGTCGAAGTTATAGGTGTCCTAGTTAAAGATGCTATACTTCTCCTTTATATTACGTATAAGTAAGAACTACTTCTCGATAACGTCTAGATCATCTATTAGGGCTCGCTAACGATCGTATCTACGTATTATACGAACCTTTAGCTCACGGTGCCGTATAATAAACCTGTCTGTCTAATTAAGACTAGTAGGCTTAAGACCCTTCTCTTATAGTAATAAATCGGCTATTACTCGTATACTAGCGTTTAATAGCGGAAAACCTCTAAGATCTAGCTCGAGTATATACTTAAGTATCACCCTCTCTTCGAGCTCTATAAGCTTCTTCGAATTAGGCTCGTAGTCACCCCGAGGAGGTCGTCTATTCAATCGATATCCTAGTAGAGTTCGAGACGCGTCGTATACCTTTATAGCAAGTCGATTCGTGATTATCGCGTCGCGTTTCGTGGCCTAGACAGCCAAGGTCAGTTTGGCCTCGTTTGAAGACAATATACGCTATAATAGTAGTTGTATAGCTATATCTATAGAAGTAGTATAGTTCTTAGTAAAAGTGGCCCGCTCGGTAGTATAGCCCGCTCGGTAGTAAAGCACGTTATATTATATATATATATCTATTTAGAATAGATAAGTATTGCTCTTAAAGAGCTATAGGTAACTAATTAGTTACCTAATTCTTAGCGTACGTAGCCTTAAGTTTTAATAATAGGATATTACCTATATATACGCTCGGATTACGATATACTCCCTTAGCTCGTACGCTAGAGTCAATAAGCTGATTTCTATATAATCGCGTATACCCTGTTATAACTACCCCTATACCTATAGTAGTAACGTTCGGCCCTCGGTATTACTACTACTATAGTAAGGGTAAGTTAGCTATTTTAAGTAAAGTAAGCTAAGGTAAGTAAGGTAAGCTTTATACCCCTTCCCTTATTCCTTACTTTCACTACTACTATTATTACCTATATAATTAAGTATAGATTATATAACTATTACCGGTAAGATAGCTTAGGTAATAGTCCCGTTATACGGACTTTTACTTAAGGATATAATTATCTTACCTACCGGTAAACATTAGAGGTCCTAACTTTAGTCTAGGGGTAGCCTTAGTCCTATCGTCTACTTAAATATATATTGTCGTCCGCTTAACTTATTAAATTGTCCGATAGTTACTCTATACTAAGTTATTTTACTCCGGTAAATAGTAAGAGAGCTCGCTCTACCCCTAGGGAGTATAAGATACTAGTTAGTAGCGTAATATACTAGGCTGTCTACGATAGAGCTTATACTATATAAGGTGTAATAAGGCTCTAATAGATAATACCGGAGTAACGGTATCGGAATGTTAAAAAGGTACCTTTAGGGTGCCTTACTTTCTATACTTCTAAAGGTCATTACCTTAGAGTAGTAATACCTTTTTGTTTTAGGTAAGTATATACTATATATAAGGTACGATACGTATAGGCATTAGTCTTAATAGAGTCGAGCGCCTATATATTAGGTAGATAGAATACGAATATAGTAACGACGACGGTAGTAGACGACCGAGAGTAAGGGGGAGACGAGTAGAGGACGCTCTATAAGAAGGCGGAAGAGATAGTAGCGGTAGAAGAAGGGAGGTTTCCGGAGAGAGTACTAAAAGGAGTAATAAGCGAACTACTCGGGGGACTAAAGGCGCTTAAACGACAAACAAGTACTACGATCAATATAGTAATCGAGGTAGTAATACGGAACGTAAGAAATAACCCTTAAAGAGACCCGAGACAGAGCTAGGGCCTAACGACCTAGGCAAAAATCGCGAGCCAACCTACCCCCCCCTTAGAGTATCGTACTACGAGTCTATATTACGGACTAGAAAGAGAAGGAAGAGATAGAAAAGATGACCGGGAGGGAGATAGTCGAGAAGATCGGAGTAAAGGGAATAGTAGGGGCAAGGGTAGATAATAAAGGGGTCAAGCTGTTTATAGTATACGTATAGGATAAGAAGGCCCTCGAGATAAATAAGGAGTAGATACTAAAGATCGGGAGTATAGCGAAAGTCTCCTATTAACAGTACATAGTAATTACGTATAGGGTCCTACGAACCTTTAATATATAAAGGGATATACTAAACCTCTAGAGGCAAAACTAGGTAATAGTACTAGGACTATAGATCATAAAGATAGCGTAGGTCAAGAAGAAGATAGAGGAGGGTAAGAGGGCCTCCTCGCTAATCTTATAGGTTATAACACTAGAGTAAGCGAACAAGGTCTTAGACTAAGGGTTATACTAGGACTTTAAGAGGCTAGATATAGAAATCTATTAGTATAACTATAGAATCCTTTCATGTTTTAACTATTAATAGTACGGACATATTGCCCTAAAGTATAGTAAAGCTATACTAGTCTACTCCTACTATACTAGTAATTACGCGACCTAAGAGTACTAAAAACGGAAGGAGGACATAAGATGCGTAGTATATAGGAGAAAACACCCGGCATAGTCAAACTAATGCCTAGTTAGACTATTAGCCTAGTAGAGAGCGCGGGAAGCAAGGGTAATAACACTAACTAGGTTCCTAGTAGGTAAATAGAAATAACTAGAAAGAACTACCTACCTAAATAAGAGACCCCGGCTATAAGAGGAGCTATAAATAGTGCTAGTAATAGGGAGCCTAACGTTCTTATATAAGGTAGCGTAGAGCAATAGACAAATAAGAATCAACTAAATAATAGGGAGCTAACCCTAAAGGGAAGAATAGGAGGAGGGACGGGAAAACTAATAGCAAGACTAATAGTAAGACTAAACGGACCTAGACATAAATATGTCCTAATACCTTATACTAATAGACTATTAATTATTCAGTATAATGTGAATAGAAGCAAAGACAAGGTCTAAGGGAGCTTTCTATAAGCCTTAGACCCGGAGGAACACTATATTATAGTAATATAGGAACTATAGATCAACCTATACTCTAGGATTCTATTAACTATACGAGACCCGAGATACTACGTAGTAATAAACAGAACCGAGGGAGTCCTACGAACTTGTATCTTTGTTAGTAAGAAGGTACTAGTAGAGGACTAGTAGGCCTAGCCGAGAACCGATAGGGATATCACTATAGTATAGCTCAAAACAACTCAAGGCTAGGTCCTAATCTATAGCGTATACAACCTACCTCTAGAGTCTAGGAGTAGTACAGAACTATATACGCTAGGAAGGCTCCCGGAAGCAATAGACTAATAAAACCACAACATCGTAATAGGAGATTTTAACCTCTACCACCTAAAGTAGGGATCGGACTTCACCCTAGTACACTACTTCTTAGTAGGGAGGCTTATTAGTTAGATAGAAACAGCCTAAATGGACTTGATCACGCTAAAGGGAACAGAAACTTAGGCTACAAACAACAGTTCTAGCACGCTAGACCTATACTTTATGTCCTACGCCTTAATACGACGGGTAGAAAGCTATATAGTTAATGACTAACTAGAGTCCTTATCAGACCACTATCTAATCCAAACCGACATCTAACTCATAGTTAAGGAGGAGAGGGAACCTAAGAGGAGGCTCTACTAGAAGTAGGCCGAGTAGACACTAGTATAGTAGCGGCTAGAAGGCAAACTAGAATAGGTGAACATTAATAATATATATATAACGGAGGGGATTAACTAAGCAGTAGAGTAGCTAATAGAAGCTATACAAAGGGCAGCCTAGGCCTATATACCTAAGAAGAGATGGTCGCTATACTAGAAGCTATACTAGACACTAGAGTGTATAGCTAAAGTTAAGGAGGCAAGGAGAGCAAGAAGGAGATAGGAGTAACGACGTACCTAAGTAAACTAGGAAGCCTATAACAACGCGTACAAAGCAAAGAAGGCGCAGATTAGAAGAGACAAGACGTAGGAGTAGAGGTTAGCTATAGGGATAATTATAGAACACCCGGAATAAATCTGGAGACTAGTAGAATGGGCTAGGAAACTAGACGAGGAACGAAACTCCCCGCCCTAGTTTCCCTTAATATAGGACTAAGACGGGGAAACGTAAACCACTCCGATAGGGAAAGCGAAAGCATTCGCAGACCACTTCTTTAGGACTTAGGTAAAGGCAGACCTAAGCAACATCCTAGGAACACATATTCCTCCGCTAAGGGAGGCTAACTAGTAAGTATCTACTATAGAGATCGGAAATATTATTAAGAAACTAAAGGGTAACAAAGCCCTAGGCCTAGACAAGATCCCTAACTATTACCTAAAAGCTAGTAGTAGCCTTATCACTCTAGTGCTTACGCTAATCTTTACCTAGTATATAAAGTAGGGGTATTGCCTAAAGGCCTTTAGGCAATCACTAACTTACGTCCTAAGGAAACCCTAAAAGGAAGACTATACCAAGTTGAAGTTAAATAGACTAATTACGTTACTAAACACACTAGGGAAGCTCCTAGAGAAGGTCGTGGCTATAAGGCTCACCGGAATAGTAGAAGAACATAACCTCCTCCCGGTAACGTAAATAGGGGGGAGATAAAAGAGATCTACCCTTATAGTAGTCGAACTGATCATAGAGCAAATCAGATATATCTAGCACTATAGTAATAATAAGGTAGCCTTACTACTTTTACTAGACATATTAGGGGCTTTCGATAACGTGTCCTACGTAAGGCTCCTATATATCCTTAGAATAAAAAGTATCCTAGCCTAGATAGTACACTTTATATAGTCATTCCTTAAGGACAGAATAACCTAGATCCTCCTAGGGTCCTTTAACGCCCCGTAGACCCTAGTTACGAACACGGGCATCCTATAGGGCTCTACACTCTCCCTAATTCTGTTCCTCCTCTTTATAGCCGACCTGACCCTACTCCTAGAAATAGTAAACACCTTAGTATCGGGGTTCGTAGATAATACAAATATCCTAGCGTAGTCGGGGTCTATAGAGGAAAACTACGCACTCCTAGAGGAGAGATATAGACAATACAAAAAGTAGGTAAGAGAGTATAGGGCAAAATTCGTACCGGATAAGTACTAACTTATCTATTTTAGTAAGGTAAAGACAAAATATAACTTAGTAGTACTGGTAAAAATCTAGGGGTTCGAGACCTATTCTATAAGGGAACTTAGAGTCCTTAGGATATAGCTAGACCCGAAACTTAGCTAGGGACTATAAGTTAAGAAGGCGTAAGCGAGAGCGGATACTAATAGACAATTAATCGAGAGACTTACTACGTTAACCTAGGGGGCGACCTTCACAAAGGCCTAGACTATATATAAGGCTATTATCAAGCCCGTAATACTATATAGAGTAGCAATTTAGGTAGCGGAAAAACACATCCCGAAGAGAATTGAGGACCCCCTTAATAGAGCGTAGGTAGCCTACCTAAAGAGAGTACTAGGGGCATATAAGTCAACCCCTTATAGGACAATAGAAATGGAATTAGGTACAGCCCCTATTAGGGAGTACCTCTAGGGCATAAGGTGTTAATACGTAGAGAAGACATTAGTATACCTAGCCTAGGGAACTATCTAAGTAGCTACTTAAAGGATAAGAACCTAGTAGGAGAGGAGGAGAAGACCTAACCGGCTATATATAATCCTATAGAAGGAAGTAGACCTAAAAACATTATAGGAAATCCTAGTAGCCCTTGAACAGAGGGAAGCTCTAAGGGAGCAAGCTAATATAGGGGATAAAGGGACAAAGAAGCAAAGCTAAGTAGAAAGGATCGTAGGTCACCTATAGGAAACGCGTTAGAACTAAAAACCGGTAAGGCTAGGAGCCCTACTAGCGGCTAGGACCTTCGGGAGGTATAAGTACCTTATCTATAAAGACCTAAAGAGGGCGGAAGCAAGTATAGCTATCTAGATTCGCTCTAAGTACATTAGGCTAAGAGTATACTTGTACTAAAGAAGAGTCCTAGGATACGATTCTAAACGTTGCCCCTATAGCTACCTATCCTAAAACCCGGAGTATATAGTACTAAACTGTACTAAGTAGGTAAAAGGGAGAAGCTAGTAGAGGGCGAAGGCAAGAGATAGGCAATACTAGGCTATTATCTAGAACAGACAAGATATAAGGAGGGTAATAATATAGATCCTTAACGAAGACTACCTAGAGCAATTCTCCCTAGTAGTAGAAACGGAAAGGTAGATAGAGAGGAGGGAGAGAGAGAGAAGAGCCGGGGAAATAGAAGGGAGAAAGGGAATCGAGAGGAGGACATTACTAGGGTTACGGGCAAGGTAGTTATAGGGTAATAACTATAACACTAGCGTACCCTAAAGGAAGGAGAACGAAAGGACAAGACAGGAAAGAACGAGGAGGGCAAAGACGAGGAGGTTTTTATCCGTTAATCGGGTTTCCTACCTATATAAATAGACCTAAATAGCGAGAGACCTATATAGGCTATAGGGCACTAAAACAGGCGAATGAATAATCTATCTATCTATATATAAGGTACGAAAGTAGCGGATAATATAGATAGATAGATGATTTATTTACCCGTTATAGTGCCCTCCGGCCTATACGGGTTTATGTCTATATATATTACTATATAAGGTAGGAAACCTATTCCTAGGTAAAAACCTCCTCCCCTTCTCTAATAGCTTCCTTGCTATAAGTTCTCAGTTTTCCTTCTATTAGGGTGCACTAGTGTTATAGTAGTTAGCCTCTAACTACCTTGTCTATAACCCTAGAGTTGTCCCCCTCTTCCTACTCTCCTCCTCCTTCTTTCTCTCCTCAATCCATCTCTCTGTTTCCCTAGTAAGAGAGAACTACTCCAAAAATCCTTAGTAGATAATCTACCTTATAATTCTCTAGAGGTCTCCCTTATTACTAATTATAGCTTAGAAGTTTCTGTTCCTTACCCTTACCCTCTATTCACCTCTCCCTATACTCTATTCTTTATAAACTAGAAGTCTATATTCGACATTCTAGGACAGGTAGCCGTATAGGCAACTCTTGTCTTCGATACCTAGGACTTTTCTCTAATATAGGTATGCCCTAACTCCGATATATTTAGAGCGGATTTGTATTGCTATGCTTGCTTCTGACCTAGTCAGGTCTAAGTATAGTAGGTAGTTGTAGCTACTAAACTGTTAGAGTGCTTTTAGGTTCCTAGCCTCTATAGGGTTCTTATCTATTTAGTCTTCTAGAGGAGTCCTACTATCCTTTTAGCTAGAGACTGTTACTTCTTCCCTTAGCTAGCTACTAATCCTCTCCCTTAAGCCCTTCTGTCCTATTCCTACTAGGCTAGGTGCAGCTGTTCTATTAGTTCTTTGAACTTCTATAGGTCCTACTGCTTCTATAGGGCTAGATTAGGTCTTACTTGTCTATACCTTCTTATATACTAGCTCCTAATTTTATTGACTGCCTTCTAGATTACTAGCTAGGCTAGGTATATAGACGTCTTTCCTATATACTAGTATCTTAACCCTTAAAGGTAGAGCTTAGCTAGTAGGGAGCTAGACTCTATTTCGACCACCCTTATTAGAGTTGACTTGTATACTCTAAGCACCTTTTTCAGACAGGAGGCTTAGGCTCTACTAATAGGATCTGCAATTCTCTTTAGGATCTTGTCTTAGGCTGACTAGATCTAGGCTCTATATAGTATAGCTGGCTTTATAATGGCCTTATACATAACCTTTGCTTTCGTAAATGTGGCTCCCTATATAGAGGCTATAAGCCTATTAATTGATTGCCTATTATTGTCTGCTCTTACCTATACTTTCTTGACCTATAGTCCCTAGCTAAGCTTTAGATCTAGCTATATTCCTAGCACCCTTAATTCACTTAAGGGTTCTGTTATATGTCCCTAAATAGTGATTAGGGCTTATATATCGTGTCTGTTTCTAGCTCTACTAAAGTAGATAAGTTGATACTTCTCTAGGGCAAATCTAGCTCTATATTTCCTAGCCTATTCCTTACATTCCTTGTGTTTCTTCTATAAGATTCCACAGTTCTCTTCTATACTATCTGACTAGGCTAGGATGTTTATATCATCTATAAACCCTAAGACTAATGTGTTTCTAGAGTTTAGCTTTACTAGTAGGTCTACTATAAAGAGGAGAAACAGGATTAGAGACATTGTTAATCCCTATAGGATTCCTATCTCTATAGGCATGCTATTAGACTTATATCTACCTAGTCTTAGTCTTATAGTTCTACTAGAAACCGGTCTATAGTAGTATATACTAGATCCTTAATATTACCTTTATTCGCCTCCGCTAGGCCTCGAGGAGCTTCTAAACCTCCGCGATATAGTACCCCCTACTAGGCGTCCTTAGTAAGAGTCTTATCGTAGATAGCGTATACGATCGCGATATAGGTCTCTACGTCTATCTCGCTAAGTACCCGCCTTACTATATTTATATAGTCCTTATTACCGGTAAATACTAATAGCCTACGGTCTAGTAGTTCTTGTTCTAGTAGCCTAACTATACGGGCGTACTAGCTACGTATAAGTAGTACTTAGACAAGATAATACTTCGGAGACTTCGGGTTTATACCGCTAATATATATATTAATAGCGGTCGACGACGAGAATTACCTATACGTAGTATCGGCTACGAACCTCTTATCTTACTATAAGAGAGCTAAGTATTCTTACGCTAGAGCGTCGTAGGCGCGACGGGCGCGTAACGTAGGCTAAGCCGCGGCGAATAGAGGACTACTAGTAAAACGGGTATAAAAACTATCCGACGAGCGTATACTCGTATCGGGAGCGAGTCCCTCTTCTTTCTACGTATAAGAAGGGCGCGGAACCGTAGCCTATACGCTCGATAGGATACCTCTAGTATAAGTATAGAATTTTTACCTCCGGAGACTATAAACCGAGCGGGCCGAGCGACGAATATTAGACGAGCGGACTATAGAATTATAACTAAGCGGACTATACGACGGCGTCGAGCGGACTACGAAACAATCTAGTATTTACTAGCGGGTAATACGGTAGGTAGGTAGATATACGACGAAGCCTATAAGGGCCTATTAAGTACCCGGTATAGGAACGAGGATTTTACCTAAGGTACTACCTATCCCGCTATATAAAGTACCTAGTCTAATATAGTAGATTACGACGAGGAAAGGACGATAGCCTAAGTAAGGAAAAGACGGCTATTAGGACGGGGAAAAGACGTATAATACGAGTAGATTAGTTCTATAATCGGGGAGGATTAAGGGTAGGGTAATAAGGAACTTTATATTAGTTAGTAGGTAGAAACGTAAGGAGTACGCTACCCGGCGTAGTATATACCCCGAGCAAACCTACGAGGTATAGACGGCCGCTTTCTAGAGATAGGCTACGGTAACGCGAAGGGCGTTAAAACCTAGGGCGTAGTATATACTAGTAGCGACGGCTATTACTATCTATATAGCCCGAGAGAACGGATACGTATATCGGTTAATAGAGAGTACTAAAGGGCTTAGGCCTATAGAGGTAGATATTAGCTTAAGGAGTGAATAGGGAGGGAGGGCGTAGAGAGAAGCTTTTACTCCGAGCTAACCTCTCGAAACGAGGCTATACGGTAGTACTAGATAAGTAGGAAAGCGCGGTTAAGACTTATTACCTTATCTTATAGCTAGCTTACTAAATACGATTCCTTCCTTACCGTAATAGGTAAGAGGTCCTCTAAGAAGCCTAGTAAGGTAGAGCCGACGCGCTAGTAGAGGCGTTCTTCCCTCCCCCGGTAACTACCCGACTCGACGATATCGAAGGCTTCGTATACCTTACGGAGCTCGAGACTAGCTAAGAAGTAACGGAGGCGGAGGTACTAATAGTACTAAAAGCGGCGCTACTAGATAAGGCCCTAGGACTAGATAAGATCTCTAACCGTTTCCTTAAGTACTACCGCTAGACGCTCGCCCTATACCTCGCGGGGCTATTTACGGTATACCTCTAGTAGTTATACGTACCGACCCCCTTCCGGTACTCGGGTATAGTCGTCCTCCGTAAGGAGGGTAAGGCTAGATACGACGTTAGGAAGGCCTACCGCCCGATAGCCCTACTTAGTACGATCGGTAAGGCGCTAGAGCGTATCGTAGCCGATCGTATCTCTAAGCTAGCCGAGGAGTACTAGCTCCTCCTAGCCGAGTAGATAGGAGCCCGACTAGAGCGGTCTACGACGACCGCCCTAGAACTCGTTACGGAATAGGTTTATATAATCTAGGTAATACGCCGATAATAGGTCGCTACCCTACTATCCCTCGATATCTCGGGAGCGTTCGACAAAGTTTTCTACGCCCGACTACTCTATAACCTCCGGGCGAAAGGTCTGCCTAGCTAGCTCGTCGCGTTCGTTAAGTCCTTCCTTAGTAACTAGTCTACGTAGCTCGTCCTAGAGGAGTAGCGTAAACCTTAGATACGGCCTATAGAAACGGGGATCCCGTAGGGCTTATTACTCTCTCCGATCCTCTTCCTTTTCTTCGCCTCTACGCTCCTCCCGCTACTTAGGGGAAGCGCCGGCGGTACTAACTCCTATATAGGCTTTATCGACGATATAAATATCCTAATATATAGCGACTTAACCGAGACTAATTACCGCTAACTCGAAGCGGCGCTCGACGTATATAACGACTAGGTAGCGCGATACGGGGTAGTCTTCGTACCTAAGAAGTACTAGATAATCTACCTTACGAGGACCCCGAAGAAGTATAACCTCTAAGCTACGATCGGGGCCGGGACCGGCGTAAGCTAGATTACTCTATAGCTATCTATCCGGGTCCTAGGATTCTAAATAGATACGTAACTCCGGTAGTACGCCTACCTAAAGTAGCTCCGGTAGCGGGGAGACTAGAACAAAGCCTTAGTTATACGCCTCGCGGTCTCTATATAGGGCGTAGCCTTCGTAAAGGTACGCTAGCTATATAGCTCTATCGTCCGACCGGCGATTACCTTTAGGGTACTAGTCTAGTATCTATCCTACGCGACTAGCTAGATAAAGTAGATTTAAAACGTATAGAACGAATATTTACGTAGGGCGACCGGGGTATACCGTACTATACCGACGTAAGTCCTAGAAGCGGATACGTAGATCGCGCCGCTAGACCTTTACCTCTAATAGCTCGCTATAGGCTTTACGCTCTAGACGGCGAATAGTAAGGTAGGGGGCGATATCCGCGTAGCGTACCGGCCGATTACGACACGCCTTCGATCTATAGCGCCTAAAAAGAAGATAGGATTATAGGCCTAGCGGTAGCTAGATACGTAATAAACTCCGATAGTAAAGTTCCGAGTATAGGCCCTAGCTAGTAGTATACTAGTAATAGGAGCGGGATAGGGACGCGAAGGGCGGAAGGCTATAGCAAACGCGGTCCGTAGATATATAGATAGATAGATAGATATTTTATTAAGCTATTATAGTGCCCTTTGGCCTATATAGCTATACTATCTTGTTTTTGTATATATAGAGGGGAAACCGTGTTAGTGAAAACCCCTCCTCCTTCCCGCCTAACTTTTCCTCCTCGTTATCGTCTTAAATTTCCCTTATTAGGGGTACGCTAGTGTTATAGGCCTACCCTAATAACTACCCTATCTATAACCCCCCTAGCTTCCGCCTCTTATCTATCTACTCCTCCGTCTCGCTAGCGAGGCTAAACTACTAGAGGTATCCCTACTATAGTATCTACCGAGAGATTCGGCGAATATTGCCTTTGTCCCTAATAATTGACTTATAGTCTCTCCTTCCCGCTTAGTGCCTCTAATTTCCCCTACCTCTCGCCTACTACGGGCATCTTAGTAGTATATGTTCTAGGTTTTGCGATAGGTAGCTATACTAGTAGGCTAGGCTATAGATGTCTAGTACGCGTCTCCTAAATAGGTAGGCCCTTAATCTAATATGTTCGGACCTAATTTGGATCGCTATGCTTGCTTCGGCCCTTATTAGGTCCCTATATAGCTAGTAATTATGTCTCTAGAAGGCTCGGAGCGCTATCGGGCCTATTGTCTTAGGGGGCTTCCTTTTCTAGTCCTACTCCTATAGGTAGCTCGCTATCTATTCCGCTAGGCTTTAGGTCTTAGCCTTGCTCCCGCCGGCCTAGCGAGTCCTACGCTCCTCCTCCTTTCGTACTAGCCATTCGGTACTTATCTATACGGCCGTAAAGGTAGTAAGGTCTTCCTCTTTTTAGCTTGTCCTATGTCCTGCCCCTCTCCGGTAGCGGCTTTCTATCTTATTCTTTGCCTCCTAGATCGTAGTTTATACTAGGTAACCTATCGTCTTTACCGCGTATTAAATTCTTATTCCCTAGATATACTAGCCGATTAGTAGTATTCCTGTCTCTATTTCTACCGTACTTATTAACGTTATCTTATATACGCCTAGTACCCTACGTAGGTTGCCTACCTATATCCTATTTAGGGGTTGCTCTATCCGTTTCGGGATCGGCTTACCTACGCCTCCTGTTCCCTAAATCTATACCCCGTATAATATAGCTAGTCTAACGATCGCCTTATATATTACTCTTGCCTTATCGAATGTTACTCCCTATATAGATACCGTAAGCCTCTTTATCGAGGCTTTATTGACTTGCGCTCGACTCTAGGCTTTCTTAATCTATACATTCTAGCTTAGCTTCGGGTCGAGCTAGATCCCTAGTACTCGTAGCTCCGCTAATAGCTTAGTCTCGTAGCCTTAGATTCTTACCGCCGCCTTTATATTATAGTATGTTCTCGCTTTACTAAAGTGTATAAGTTAGTACTTTTTAGGGGCGAACCGGGCACTATACTTCTTTACCTACTCCTCGTATTTCTTATGCCTATCTTTAAGGAGGCGACAGTTCTCTTCTATCGAGTCTAACTAGGCTAGGATGTTTATATCGTCTACGAACCCTAATACTAAGGTTTACGGAGAGGTAAGTACGGGGATTAGATCCGACATAAATATTAGAAATATGATAGAGGAGAGAGTAGATCCCTAAGGTATTCTAGTCTCTACCTTTACCGGGTCGGACGTGTACCTTCCTAGGACTAGGTATGTCGTCCGTTCCTAGAGAAAGGAGTAGACGAACGATATTACCTACTAGGGGATGCGTTTCTACTATAGGATATATATTAGCCTTTAGTATAAGACGTTATCGAAGGCCCCTACGATGTCGAGGGATAGTAAGGACGCCGCTCGGTTCCTACCGTAGTACTAGAGGGTCTAAATTTGCTCCGTAATTAGCTCTATTACTATTAGTATCGATCGCTAGCTTCTTCCCCCTATCTATATTACTAGGAGTACGTAGTTGTCCTCGGTAAGCTACGTAAGTCTCTAGGCTACTATCTTTTCTAGGACCTTCCCTATCGTATTTAGAAGTACTATTAGTCTATACGACTTAGGCTAAGTATAGTCTTCCTTCTATAGCTTACGTAGCACTACTGTTATAGACTCTCTATACGGCTTCGGGTGATACCCTAGCCGTAGGTACGCGGTAAATAGGTTTATAAGGCTCGGCGCGATCTCTTCTCTATACTCTTTTAGCAGTACGTTTAGTATCCTATCTAGGCCTAGGGCTTTTTGTCCTTTTAGCTTACTTATAACTCCTATTACTATGTTAGAGCTAACCGCCTAATCTATATCTAGGGGTTCCGGGTATATACTCGTATCGATATCCGTAAGGTCTACCTCTACTTACGTCGAAAAGAAATAGTCGGCTAATACTTTTGCCTTGCCCCGGGGCGTAGCCTAGGCAATCCCTTCGCGGTCTACGATTAGGAGGAAGTAAGGGGTTTGTTACTCTTTAGGTAGTCGTGCCTATTTAGCAAGTCTCTATATCTGTTCCGGGTTTTCTATAACGAGCCCGATTGTCGCTCTCTAGTCCTATAGCTTATCGCGTCTTATCTGTGCCTTCTTCTCTTATGTCGCGCGATAGTATTGCTCCTACGTCTCTTAGGTATGCTCCTTCGTCTACTATCGCCTTGCCCTTCTAGCCTCCCTTACCTTCGTAGAGTATTTAGGGGTCTAGAAGGCCTTCTACTACGTTAAGGGCCAAAGTAACGGCGTATATTGTTCCGCTACTTACTATATGACCGAGGTAATCTGTTCCGCTACTTGATCTAGCTAAGCTGTCGTCTCGAGTTCTCTATACTATAGTAGGTTCGCTATTAGGAAGCCTCTTATATCGTCCTAGCGTACCTTCTTCTAGTTACGGCGTAGTTCGCTTACTAGCTCCTCTATCGCCTTCACCCCTAGCGTCGTTTAGATAGGGATATAGTCTAAGGAGGCTTCTGGCGCGTAGTTCGGTCGGCATTAGACTAGTCTCTCTTTAAGTTCTCGTAATAGAAAGTATAGGTCGATCGTACTTATACTTATATAGGCCTTCTACGTCTCTATTCCCTTTAGTATTACTAAGGCCATTCCGTAGCGTACGGTTATATCTAGTAGCTTTCCCCCTAGAAACGCGTACGGGGGAGTAAATTCGAGTCCCTACTATAGGGAGTAGAGGTTAAAGTCGCCGAGGAGTACTTACTTCGTATCTTAGCTTAGGGTCCGCTCTAGGTAGGCGAGGGTTCCTAGTTCCCTACTCGTCCGACCCCGCGGTAGCGGGTTATAAACGTTATAGATCTAGATAGGGCCTTATGTCGTATCGATCTAGATTAATGTTATGTCTCCTAGGTTACCCTACTACGGTAGTAAAACCTTCTACGACTCAAGGTCTATAGTCTTACTTACGTATATATATGTCCTCGGGATAACGCCTCGTTAGCCCGCGATTACGGTATAGTATCTCTAGTCATTATAAGTAGCTAGGAGTTCTACGTAGGGGTTGATCTATAGTTCCTATACCGTAATAACGTAGTACCGTAGCGGGTCTAGCTCTTATAGAAAGTAGCGCTAGACCTTGTCCCTACTTTTGTTTACGTTATACTATACGATAGTAATGTCGTCGTATAGTATTATTTATTAACCGTAAGGTCTATTTCCGTACTAACCTACTATATCTCCTAAGCCTATATCCCGCTATCCGGCTAGCCCTAGGGCCGCTAGGGCGCCCTAAAGATTCGTATTTGGCCTAGTTCGTTAGCGGCCTAGTTAAGGTGTCGAGGCCTACCGGGAGGTAGATACGTTTACGGTTAGGTTCCCTTATTCGTCTCTTCTACCCTCTTCCTTTTACTCGGCTCGAAGCCCTTATATATAGTAGGTCCCTCCTACTATTATTAGGGGTACCTAGCTAGTATAGAGATCCTTACTTGACTCGCTCATTCTTATACTACTATTCTAGCTAGGCATTAGTTTAAATATACTAGGTACCTTCTACCGTAGTATATATACCTACTCTCCTTTTTTAGGCATTCCCTTCCCTAGTATAGGCCTACGTAGTAAGGACACCTTAGGGTCTTCTCCCCGCATTTTAGGGCTATATAACCGTACTATTAGTATTAGAAGCATTATAGTACCCTATAGCTACTCTAATAGATCTCCGTATCTATTCTCTCGTAGTTCTAGAATAGCCTATTATCTAGTATCTAGTTAGCTTGTTCCGCTATCTCTATTAAATAATAAGCGATAAATACGTCTTTTCTCGGTCTACTGTCTTATATAGCTATACCGCCTTTGTTAGTCGTACTCCTAGGGAGGTGTTCTAGTTCTATACTTAGAGGTAGGGAAGGTCTTCGACCTTAAATATCCTAGGGACCCCGTAGGCGATAAAGGTATACTATTAGTAGGAGACTCGTACCGACTTCGCGACTTTAGTAGTCTACTCCTTATAGGTCTCTAGCTTTCGTCTATTAGACTCTTATACGGTAAAGAGTCTTACTACGCCTATTACCTCTACCCTCGCCCTAACTACCTCCTTTTGGCCGATTCTGTCGACAATCTCCTTACTTATTAGGGCTACGATTTCTTGTTTCTCCGCCGGATTAGTAATGTATAGGCGTGCCGCCTTACTTGCCTTCGGAGGGGGTTAATTCTTACCTACTACTACTATTACCTATATAGTTAACTTAAAAACGCTTATCGATCTCTACGCCAAAACAAGACACATTCGAAAGCTCTTATTAAGGCTATTCTAACGATATATAAAGTAGGCCACTGCCCCTAGGACTAAGGGAGTTCTACCTTATTCAATCTAGATAGCTTAAAGCTCTCTTCACCCTATTTCTTTAGCTCTAAACGCCGCGGAGGTGCCTAGCTACATTAGGCAACTCCTAGGTAATAGTAGCCTAGGCTATAGCACTAACGGCGCCTACGGCCCTATAGGCGAAGCCCCCTAAGACAACTAGTAGTAACTTATAGAGGACGCAAAAAGTATAGAAACTAACGATTAGCTCCCTTACCGGTCTCTATAGGTAATGATCACTTAGCTACGTACGGCGCTTATACTATCGTATTACCGAGGGCAATAAGAAATAAGGACGACGTCCTAGGCGATTAGTAAGGCCACCCGGAATCAACACCCCTATAGCTAGGCATCGGTCGCGGCATCGATACTAGGCCCCCGTCTAACGTACGATATAGTTACGATCCGTATTATAGTAAAGGAAGACTAGGCCGAAGTTACGAAGCTATCGAACAAGGAGCTCGCCTAACGAATTAACTAACTAGGGGTAGTCGTAGTGAACTAATAGTCTAACGGCACTCTATAGATCTATACTAGCTCTACTACTACTAGGAGGTACCTAGAGGTATAGCTATAGTAGGTATCTAAGGTTACGGTATTAGCGAAGGTCTTAACGAAACAATTCACGATCCTAGTCTACGATATGCCTAAGGAGTTTGACCTAACTAACTAGGGTCACCTATACGCTCTCTAAGAGGACAACCCGGTCACTCTTAACTCTCTAATCTAGAAGGCGACTTAGCTCTATAGGAAATGGCTAGAAGGCAAGAAGGCCTCGGCGCTAATAGTATAACTATAAGACGCGAAAGCGGCGGATCTAGCGATAGAATAAGGCCTAGTCTAGCAATATAGCCTTAAGATAGTAGAAAAGCACTCCTTATCCTTTCGTGTCCTCTAATGCTTTAAATACTAACAGTATAGACACTAAACCTACACGTATATAAACAAGTAGGCCTACTCGAACTATATAGGAGACTATATATCTAGGGACTATATATCGACTACGAGACGGTACGCGAACTGTCCGGGGCACTACCTATCGTATAGTACGGAATGCCTATAGCGGAAACTAGCGAAAAACAAGGCAATTATAAACAGAACCGTCGCCCTAAGATTCTACGGCGACCGTAAGGCTAGCCTATACCGGAACTAACTAGCGGCGGTCGGGCATAAGCGCCCTAGGGCCGAGAACGATATAAAGGATACGTAACCTAGGGCGTACGGGAGGCCACGTGCTCTACTAGCTACGGCGAGGGAATCTAACTAGGCCCGGCTCCCCTTTAGTATATAGCCGATAGGCGTAGACTAGGACGTATAGGGCAGTAGGATATAGGACGATATAGAGGAAATGATTATCGATACCGATAACTAGCCTCGACACGCTTAGTATTATCTAGTATAACGTTAACTATAGCAAGGATATAGTCTAGAACTATTTCCTATACGAGGCGGACCTACGCGTCTACTACGTCCTTACAATCTAGGAGCTATAGATTAACCCGTACTATAAGAGACTAACGACCTATAAGTTACTAGGCTATACGATATACCTACGAGGCGACGGTAGACCCCGTACGTGCTTCTATATTAGTAAGGACATACTAGAATCCGACTAGGAGGTAGTATACTACGTAGACGAAGAAGGCGGGGGCGATATTACCTCCCTCTACGTAGGTAGTACCTAGATACACAACCTATATATATAACCGCTAGCCTCGAGGTCTAGCCGCGACCTAGGGGTCTGTAGACACCTAGACAGTACGCTTAAGAGACAAGGGTGCCACATCGTAGTAGGAGACTTTAATATACACTACCCTTCCTAGGAAAGCCTTATATAGCCGTACCCTATAGCCGACGAAGTACTCGACTTAATAGCGAGTAACGTAATTGCCCTTAATACCCCGAAGGACCTAGGCACCTAGAAGAGAGAGGGACTCTAAGGCACGATCGACCTCTCCTAGATCTTAGATAGCTACTACTATACGGTAACCTACTATAGGATCGAATATAAACTCGAGGCGTCGTTAGACTATATACTAGTTAGGACCTCTATTACGATATAGATATAACGTATACTAGCGAGAACCCCTAAGCTAAACTAGGGAAAGGCCTACTAGGCTAATATCTAGGCGTACCTCGATAACTCTAAGAGGCTAGTCTAGATCGCGTAGTAGCAATACAATAGTAAAGACGAGATAGACGAAGTAGTCTAGGGGTTAATAGACGAAATAAGAATAGCGACCTTACTTTACGTTCCGCTTACCTAACTAACGATATAGTCTAAACTATACTAGACGCCGGAGTGTACTACGGTAGTAAGAGAAGTAAGGAGAGCCCGCCGGGTATAGACGAGCAGCTATAGCGAGGAGGCCTAGAACGTATATAGGGAGGCATACTAATAGAAGAAAGCTATAATACGAAGGGAGAAAGTAGTCGGCTAGAGGGCTATAGTAGAAGAAATCGCCGGCAAGCTAGAGAGGATGTAGAAGCTAGCGAAATAGGCCCGACAGGACCCTATATAGGGCCCCTCCTTCTCTATCCTAGCGCTACAATCGCCTAGTAGCCCGGTTAGCGACCCCGAGGCTAAGGCGCGTCTACTAGCTAGTAAGTTCTTCCCGCCCCTAGTCGAGGCTAATCTAAGTAATATAAACAGCTCTACTCCCCTAGCCCCTAGTATCGCGGTCTAATAGGAGGTGTCCGAGGGAGAAGTTGCCGCTATACTAAGGAAGTTACCGGCGAAGAAAGCCCCGGGGCCGGATAGGATCCTAAACGAGCTACTAAAGAAGTATAGAGATCAACTAGCCCTAGTAGTTATAGCGATCTTTAACGCCTACCTACAGACCGGGTACTACCTAATAGCTTTGAAACAATCGACGACAGTAGTCCTACGTAAGCCGTAGAAGGAAGACTATACGTAGGTAAAGTCGTACCGCCTAATTGCGCTCCTTAATACTCTTAGGAAGGCGCTTAAGAAGCTAGTTATAACGAGACTCTCCGAGGCGGTAGAGGAACACTCCCTACTCCCGGACACCTAGATAGGTACGCGCCTATAGCGATCGACGCTATCCGCGATAGAACTTATTACCTCTTAGGTAAAGGCTATCTAGTATAAGAATAGGGACAAGGTAGTATCCTTACTTAGCCTAGACATATCGGGAGCCTTCGACTACGTGTTATACCCGCGGCTACTCTATATCCTAAGGTAGAAGGGACTCCCTAAGTAGCTTGTTAACTTCGTACGGTCCTACCTCTAAAACCGTAGTACGTCGATCCTAGTCGGCTAGTATAGAAGCCTATTTTAAGCAGTCTATACTAGAATCCCGTAAGGCTTAACGCTAGTACCTATTCTGTTCCTCTTCTTTATAGCGACGCTACTCCTAGCCCTAGAATCCTAGAACACCGCTACGAGCGGCTTCGTAGACGACATAAACATCCTAGCGTAGTCTTCCTCGACTAAGGAGAACTATAGGCTACTAGAAGAGAAGTACAAGATCTACGAGGACTAGGCTAGGAGGCACGGGGCTCGGTTTACCCTAGAAAAGTGCAATCTAATACACTTTACGCGCCGGCTACGGTTCTATAATATCTAAGCTTCTATCTAGATATAGGGGTATACGACTAACCCGGTAAATTAGCTTAGGATCCTCGGACTATAGGTAGACCCGGCGCTACGGTAGAGGAAGCACGTATAGGTAATATTACGGAAAGCTAAACAGAATATAGCATTATACTAGAGGCTTACTACGTCTATATAGGGGGCGGACTTCCGGTAGTTACGACTTCTATATACGGCTATTATACGGCTAGTCCTTACCTATAGTAGCCAAGTGTAGTCCTTAGGCGAGAGGGCCTACCTATCGAAGGGACTCGTCGCGCCGCTAGCGAAGATCTAAAACTAATGCCTAAGGAAGGTTACCGGGGCATAAAAGTCGATACTAACGAGGATACTTAAGTACGAGACCGCTATACCGCCGATCGACCTATATATCTAGGGACTATAGACCTCCTACTTAGGCAAGTCGGCATAGTACCTAGTATAGAAGGTCATCGCTAGTATAGTCGTAAGGGCCCGCGAATTAGTACTAGCGTATAGGGGCATTCGACCCGGAAACGAGCCGAACTACCGGGTAAGGGACGAATAGCTAGTAATATAATAGGAAGGTAAGAAATCGTTTATAGAGTAACTATAGAAAGAGAGGTAGAACAACTAGGTTGTAGGGTATAGTAGACGCCCTTAGCTAGCGGGACAACCTAAGGAATAGTTAGCTACAAAATCCGCGGTTAAGCACCCCCCGAAGCTTATCTACTACCGCCTTACGAGGGCATAGAGTAGTATAGTAACCTAACTACGAAGCGAACACATCGGCCTCTAGGGGTACCTATTATAGAGGAAGGTTCTAGGATATACGAATACTAGCTACCCCTACGGCTATCGCTCCTAGAACGTACGGTACGTACTCCTCGTCTATCCGAGGTGGTCGCTAGGAAGGGGGGAGTAGATAGTAAAGGCGAGGAACCGGACGATTAGGCTACTTCTTAATAACGCTAAGGACCTACGGCGTATTACGAACTAGATACTAGAGAAGGGCTAGCTAGAATAGTACCGCCTAGTAGGAGTAGTATAGGAAGAGAGGACACGACGTAGCGCGACGAGACCGGCTACGAGCGGGGGCTAACGGGGTAGTAACATAGACTACGTACGTTCAGAGGGAAAGCTAAACTAGATAAGGAGTAGTCGGGGGCGGGAAGGGTTTTCACCTATTCGGGTTTCCCTTTATATATAATAATAGATATATACCTATATAGGCCGGATAGGGTCCTAGAACAGGGGAATAACAAATCTATCTATCTATATAGTTAGTTTCTAGGCTACCTTCTATATTACTTATTAGATTGTCTTCGGGATTTAGTATAATAGCGCTTTTAGCGCTCCTAGTAGCTATACTATAGTGTTCTTATATACCCGGGCTAGGTGTTCGTTATCCCCTAGTAAGTTTTCCGCCTCCGTATATAGGGTCGTCTACGCTATATTGTTTGTCGTTAGCCTCTACTTTCTAGATAGTAGGCCTTAGCTTATGTCCTAGGTTTTTTCTTAGTTTATTCCCCGGTTTAACTCTTAGTATAGAATGTTCGTAAGGCTATAGCTCTCGTTAGTTACTATCCTTCGCTATTATTCGGGGTCGCGCTTCCTAATTAGGTAGTTATCCTCCGTAACTCCGTAATTCTAGGGTCTGCCTTTAGGGGAAAGGGACCTCGGTTTTAGGGTTTTCTATATTACGATTACGCCGCCGCTAGCGTAGGCGGGTCGCTACTACTTAAGTAGATTGCTCGTCTTAATAAGGGCTATCGATTAAGGACTAAAACGTATCCCCTAGTAGAATATTAATCGGAGTAAGTATCTTAGCTCTTCCGTAGATATATATAGGGAATCTAGAACGAGCGCTAGGAGAAAGGCGAAAGGCACCCGAATCGGGTAACTACTATAGCGACGAGTATACCGACAAGAAGACGAGGTAGCGGCGAAGATAGGACCTATTAGCCGAGATAGAGTTATACTCTTCCGAGCCCTTACCCGCCTATAGGTAATAGATAGATAGATAGATTTGTTATTCCCCTATTCTAGGACCCTATCCGGCCTATATAGGTATATATCTATTGTTATATATAAAGGGAAACCCGAATAGGTAAAAACCCTTCCCGCCCCTAACTACTCCTTATCTAGTTTAGCTTTCCCTCTAAACGTACGTAGTCTATATCACTACCCCGTTAGCCCCCGCTCCTAGCCGGTCTCGTCGCGCTACGTCGTGTCCTCTCTTCCTATACTACTCCTACTAGGCGGTACTATTCTAGCTAGCCCTTCTCTAGTATCTAGTTCGTAATACGCCGTACGTCCTTAGCGTTATTAAGAAGTGCCCTAATCGTCCGGTTCCTCGCCTTTACTATCTACTCCCCCCTTCCTAGCGACTACCTCGGACAGACGAGGAGTACGTACCGTACGTTCTAGGAGTAATAGCCGTAGGGGTAGCTAGTATTCGTGTATCCTAGAACCTTCCTCTATAATAGGTACCCCTAGAGGCCGATATGTTCGCTTCGTAGTTAGGTTACTATACTACTCTATACCCTCGTAAGGCGGTAGTAGATAAGCTTCGGGGGGTACTTAACCGCGGATTTCGTAGCTAACTATTCCTTAGGTTGTCCCGCTAGCTAAGGGCGTCTACTATGCCCTATAACCTAGTTGTTCTACCTCTCTTTCTATAGTTACTCTATAAACGTTTTCTTACCTTCCTATTATATTACTAGCTATTCGTCTCTTACCCGGTAGTTCGGCTCGTTTCCGGGTCGAATGCCCTTATACGCTAGTACTAATTCGCGGGCCCTTACGACTATACTAGCGATAACCTTCTATACTAGGTACTATACCGACTTGTCTAAGTAGGAGGTCCGTAGTCCCTAGATATATAGGTCGATCGGCGGTATAGCGGTCTCGTACTTAAGTATCCTCGTTAGTATCGACTTATATACCCCGGTAACCTTCCTTAGGCATGCCTATAGGTATTAGTCGCGATACTACTCCGCTCGGAATAAATTAGGTTTAAGGACTATCTATATCGCCGAAAGGTACTAGGAGTAGATAGTAGCCTATACGAATATAGACGTATCTAGACGCTAAAATACGTCGTATTATTCTCCCTACGCTTTATAGAAGCCCGGTAGGTAATACGCCTCGAGACTAGGGCTATAGACTTCTAATATATAATAGGTATAGCGCGTAAGATACGAGTAGCGTTACGAATAGTAATACGGACCGGCCTACTATAGTAGTTCTAGATAGCGGGTAAGATAGTAGTAAGGATAGGGGAGATAGTCTAGGAGGAAGAGCTCTAGGAAGCCTTCGAAGGCGCTCTACCTATAGATATAGTAGAACTCTAGTAGTATCGACGACTACGTAGGCGGGTAGACCGTAGCCTATAGCGACCCCGAGTATAGGAGGAGTAGCGACAGGAGTACTAATAGAGTATAGGAGCGCGGAAGGGTCGACTCGTCGTCTACTCGATAGCTAGCTCGTTTTCCGCTCGACGGTCGACCTATCTCCTACTTAATAGACGACCCGCCTCTACTAATAGTCGACCTATCGTCTACTCGATAGTCGGCTAGCTACTAATACTCGTTCCTAGGTACCGGGTAGATTAGTACTCTAGGGCGGCTAACTACCTAGTACTTAACGCTTCTAGTACGACAGATTGACTAATAAGTAATAGAGAGAACCTACTAATACCTAAAGAGGGGTTTTCCCCGTACGACGGTTTATCCCCTCTCTCTTCCTTAATAGCCCCCGGCCTCGTAGACCTTTTAGGAGCTAGATAGGCATTATAAATATATTTATTTATTTATATAGGACTCTAAGCCTAACTATACTCTAATAGATAGTAATATAAGACTCCGTAAGACGGAAGGCGGCTACGTCGCTATAGCTAAGTTTAAGCTATAGTATTAGTAAGTAGTAGGCTTACTAATATATACTATACTTAGTACTAGGCCTAATATAGTATATACTATATTAGTAGTTAGTCGCTATTCCTCTAATCCTAACGAGACCTATTAGAGGGTAGTTAAAGGGATTTTTCGCTACCTTCGCGGTACTATTAACTATAAGCTAATATACGGTAACTTTACGTACCTCGCTAGTTATACCGACTCCGATTAGGCTAGTAATATAGACTCACGCCGCTCTATAGCGGGTTACGCTTTTAATATCGGATTAGTAGTCGTAAGCTAGTCTAGTAAGCAATAAGCGACGGTAGCGCTATCTACCTATAAAGTAGAGTATATAGGTTAGACTTAGGCTATAAAAGAGGCTATATAGCTACGCGTACTAATTAAGGAACTTAGTAAAGAATAGCTTATAGCTACGGTTATATACGGTAATAACTAGGGTACTATCGTAATAGCTAAGAGTCTAGTCTACTATAGACGTAGTAAGCATATTAATATTTAATAGTACTACGTCCGCGAAAAAGTTGAAGACAGTATAGTCGAAATGCGATATATTAGTACTAAGGAGTAGGTTACTAATAGGCTTACTAAGCCACTAGCTAAGCGAGCCTTCGAACAGTTCAGAAAGACTATTGGTCTCGTACCTACGTAGAGCGTAGCGAGCAAGGGGGGGGGGTCGATAGTGTTATATACTCGCAACGCTATTAAAGGTAGATAAGTAGGGGGACTACGAGTGAATAAGTAGGGGGACTGCCTTGCGTCACACTAATAGCCGGACGAAAGCACCAGCGTCACTATACACGAGACAGCATACAATGGAATGACGCGCAAGGGGGATGTTGAAGTGAATGCCCGTGCACTAGCGTATGTAGTCACGTGTGGCTACGGACTAGGGTTGCATCTCTACTATTAGACACCTAGCGACCTACAACAATATCAACCATCAATCTACAACTGATAGTGGGCACCTAGCCTGCCGGCCACCGCTATCGTGTTGCTATATGGCCAAGATGAGGTGGCGGCCCTCTACGATGTGTATGTGGGTAGTTGAAGGAGGCATGGGGGACGACAAGAATGCGGCGACCGCTAAAATATCTGGGAAAGAAACGAAGCATTGATAGAAGCGTTCGTCGGCGGCTCAAATTGGATTGACACAGAGGAGAGCTCATTTGTCAGATACTGGGATCCGAGAACCAGGTCCACAGGCGTTTTTGTAGCACAGTCATCAAAATGTAGTGCCTTTTGGAGATCGTGTAGCATAGGCCAGCCCCGTTGGCATCTTAGATGTTGCTCCAACCGGCTGATGGCCCTGTAGTCTCAATCAAATCAGTTTGGGTAAATGAGAGGCCTAGACTTTTAAAAAATAGTACTCACCTGTTCGTAGATCACAAATGCTCAGCCCTGCTTACTTTGTCTCCCGGCACTTGCTGTTATTGAGGGATAGCACGCTCTGTCGCTCTAGGCACGCTATAGGTGTTTGAGCAGATCATTGCCTATATGTGCCTTGATCCCAGGTTGTTCGATCGTTACAAAGCAATATATTGCTAAAGCGGGCTAATATATGTTATAATCGGAAGACCAAGGTGTAGCAAGCATCTTCTTGCTCCACGAATAAGCTTTGCTTGCTCAGTTCACGACGACTTGAAGCGTAAGTGAGAGGCGAGCCTAGAGTTGTAGGCAGAGTTGGCCGCTGTGTCATTGCCCACTTGCCTTGATTGCTAAACTCTAGAAAGTAGCATTCACTAGCACACTCAAGGTCTCTTGCTAGAGTCATTTAGGCGCTAGCAGCTTTCCCTGACGATGCCAATTGGACATAAGAGAACTGGTTGACAGATTTATCCGCATTTCTGAACACGAGTGCGCAGATTAAGACAACCAGTATCATCACGACTGCTATTCGCTCTATAATATCTCTTTTGCAAGATAGACCGGCGAGTTCTTTGACATCGTTCCACGCTAAATAAGGCAGGCTGGTATATATGCCTGCGCGAGAATATACATCTGTGATCTTTGTGCCTCCCGACACTTCAGCGCGAAAGCTATAACGCTAGGGTGTGTAGTAGCCGGTGCTACGCTCGAGGAGATCGATACGCTCGAAGAACACGATGCATTCAGGACAGACGTTGTACCCGTAGGAGATGACCCTCCTAAAGTAGATAATGCGACTCGAGAGGGCAAGGCGGTCTCTTAACGCAGAAGAAGCCACCAAGCCGTCCGGAAGCGCGGTAGAGGAACTAAGTGAAGTCAAACTGGTCTAGACGTAAGTTAGATTCTTCAAGAACTTACCTACATAATAGTAGCTTGAAAGAGACAAGAACCTAGTACCTAGTGGATTGGGTAGAGCACAACCCGACTCGGGAGCTTAGAAAGAATATGGACTAGGTGAGTGTAAAGGAGTAGGAAGGACGGGACAAGTAAGAGGCACTTACAAAGTCGTAGATTGAGACACTTTTGTTTTGTACGCCGTGTACTTTAGGGCCAAAATCCGTTAGTATACCTTTCGACATAGTCCTACGTCACTTATAGCTTCGCGCCTTTATCGTTAGATATAGGGTTACGTTCTTCACCTTTTTGCCGTAGGTGTATCTAGATATACTAGAATGTTCGTTAGCGGACTTGATGTTCCCTATATCAATCTATACCTTACGGTAGAAATGCTCGTTAGTGTCGAATATAACTCGGTAAGGATTAAGCCTCGTAAGCGGCGGCGGGCACCTTCTAGTCGTATAGTCGTAGTACACCTTATCTTAAGTTCATTCCCGAATGTATTTCGTAGCTAGAAGAGGAAGATATAGGTAGATAGCGGCCTCTTATATAGCTAGCGCGTCCGTACCGGAAGCCCCTACGAAAAGGTCCTAGCTAGTATTACGATTATATCGTAGTACTCTACTCGAGACGTAGAGGGGAACATTAGCTTCGTCTAATTAAACTCCTAAGTAATGTAGGTAGTAAGTGTTAGCCGTTCGAAGTCACCTTAGTATAAGTATACTTACTAAATTGTGCTCTTTATAGTACGGCGGCCTAGTCCTTATCTACTTAGGGGAGTTTCTGTTTAGAATGATAACCCTTAGTTAGGTCCTATATATAAGGCTATATTCACTCTACTTTGACCTTAAGTCGTCCTCGTATAGTATAAACGAGTCTAGCCTATCTATAAACACCCCTTGTCAGGGCGAGAGCCTGGCCTGTGAGATGCAAGGGTGAAAGCGAGAATGCAGGTGCGAAGTGCAGATGCAAAAGGGTATGGTATGATTGCTACACAAAACAAAAGACGAAGAAAGCAAGAGAGGCCTGGGGAAGGCCAGATATTTATACGCGACCCTCGCGAGTGCGTGTCCCCGCATCAACAGGGCTAACCCGTGCGAAGCCGCGCTCAGTAGCTTTGCTCAAAACCTTATTCCAACCTGCCCTACGTTCCGAGTCTTCCACGTGCTTCTTCCAGGGTCCAGCGCAGTCGCGGGTGCTCGCGGGAGTGCCGTGAGTCACACAGTCACGAGCCGAAGTGAATCTGTCAAGGTTTGGTAGAGGGGTGAATTTGGAGGGCTGGGTCCCGTAGCGAATGTTGCGGGGCATGTGATTCTTGGCGCTCACACACCAAGCTGGACTGTCACTTCTTGACGACTTCTGAGCACTCTGAGGCTCTTCTGTCCCCACCTTCTGTACACTCTGTGGGGAGACCATGACACCCCTAATAGTATAGTTATAAAGGTAGTCTCCTAAGGTAAGCTACCTTTAGCTTAATTAAGGAACCTTAGCCAAATCTAGTAAACAAGATTCTATAAAGTTATAATACTATATAAAACCTCGCGGACGCTTACTCTAGTATTATAAACTTCTATAAAGATAATTCGTTAGGGGACTAGTAGGTATCTAGTAGTACTTTTACTATATCCCTAGCTACCTATTCTACCGCTTTTAAGCTACGGCAACTTACCGTGTTCGATAGGATCGATACGACTAAGTTAGAATATCAGTACTATTATCGACGGAATAAATCCTATATCTAAAGAGGTAAACGCTATCACATCGTATATAGCCTACGGTCCGCTAATAGTTAATAGGCGTATTACGAAGTCTAGGGGATAGGATGTACCTAGCTACATTGTTATTACTAGGTCAACTTAGATATAATATATAGCTTAACATTATATCGAAAATTAGTTAGTTACGTAGATCGCCTTCTATTAAACCCTTCGTATATAAACGCTAAGACATCTCTTAATATTACTCGTAGTTATCCGCTTAGCTACTCTAGAGGATATCCTATATTATACTTATACTACCAACGATACTAGTATAGGAATAATTCAGGTATTCGTACGTTACTATATTTGCCTATATAGGTGACTTAGTAATGATTTTAAAGGAAGTGAGACGAGAAGTAGTAAGATATATATACGTAGGACGAGGGAATCTACTACGCGCTATACCCTAGATTTCTAGCTAGACCTATCTAAACTAGATAAGTCCTAGTTCTAGTCCTATTCCCGGGCCTTACTTTACTACAACTCCTTCCTCGTAACCTTACTTATACTATATCTCGCTATAATATACCTAAGGTCTATACTATAGATAGCTTTTTACGTACTTATAAATATAATATACGTAAGCTTAAACAGGACTAGACTTATACGTCCCGATCGTAAGTAGTAGACGTTCCTATATTAGATCTAGAAGAAAACCTAGTATCTTATTAGAAGTTAAGGGGTATCAATTATGGCCTACTTATCACGTCTATTAAACTACTTCGCTTTAGCGCTATTAGCCTATTAGAATCGTTATCCTATAGATGTCGTCCGTTGTCCGATACAATACGCTAAGATATAAAGATAGATATATAGACTAGGAAGAGAAATAGTCTGTCCTTATAACGCTTACTAAGTCTACTTAAGCTACGGCTTAGTATTATATACTTTAGGGATTAGTACTACTACTATAATCTACCGCCTCTAATCGGTTAGAGTCCGGATATATATATAATATAGTACCTAGTTAGTAGTAGACATCTCGCTAGTTAGGTAGATAGTAAAAAGAATCCTTCGTCGTCGGAGATCACCCCTAGTCCTACGAATCGTAATTTTAACTAGTAGTAGTAGCTAGACGTAGGTTATCTATAGTACGATAGCGTTAATGTCCTCTACGGACCTGATTATAGGTTTATTAATATACTATAAACATTCTAGACCTATACGATTACTATCTTAGTTATAGCTTACTACTAGAGCCGGTAGATACGAAGCGGGATAGAAGCTATAGGGCTACGAATAATATTAGTAATGTTAGATACGGCTATACGGAATAGAAATAGTATTAGAATAAGGATAGCTTTAGTATAGACTACTACTATTCTCCGCGTACGTCGGGATAGCTAGTCTAATCCGCCGTAATCTTAGTATAATATATCTCCCGTACTACCGACTAAGAGACTATATATAGTTTATAAACCTCGAGTAGATATAGAGTTCTAGCGAAAGATAGTAAGTTGCTCTACTATAAGGCCTCTATATTTTATCTACCCGTTATATTTACCGCGGAGCTTAATAATATACCTACCGTACCGTATACTATACGTATACTACCTATTACCCTCGACGGAGCTACCGGCTTTATCGGCTATCTCGCTATAGGCCTACGCCTCGTTACCGGTCTCGAATTACTATATAGTATCTTCCTATAGGTATAGATAGGGGTTCTAGCTACGATCGTAGCTATAGATAAGGTCTCGAAGCGCGTTACCGAGTTTATAAAAGTTTCTACCCTAGACTATAGAGCTTATCTAATAGACGCCTAGAAGAGCTTCGTAGTAGCTTTACTAATATTAGTAATCAACTTAAGCTACTAGACGTACAAATCGATAGTCTACGTAATTATAAAATCGAGTTATAGAGTATCTATAGTCTCTATACTATAGTTCTCCGTCCTATATCGTCGATAGCGGAAATCGATAGAAGAATTCATTCTTATAATACCGTACTTAACGGTATACCGGTAGATAGTAGTAACCGCCCTACTATCTAGCCGGTCTAGGCTACTAAGGTTCTACTATAGCTAGGGAGCCTTCTTATTATGCCCTTCCTACTCGATATTATCCTAAGTAGAAAGCTTACTAACGCCCTTAATAGCTTTTATAGCTACTTCGATAAGCTTACTATCGACGGAGATCTAGTCGCCGCGATCTAGTAGATCGTCCTTATTATCGTAGCGATACTCGTTATCGTTCTTAAAAAGCCTAGGCACATCCTTAATAGGTAGCTTACCTACGCCTCGGCCGCTCTGTCCTAAATAGTCTACGCTTATAACCCTATAGCTTCCTTCAATTCTATTCTTAGGCTAAGTCTCTCCTTAACTTAACGTCGTTAGCCCTTTCGAGATCGCTATACTATCGGCTAGAGGTTTGTAGCCCTCGGACGCTAGATTAGCGGCTTAACTATAAGCCTCTTAAGCCTTCCGTAGATTAACCTACGATTATACGCTATACGAATAGCTCTATTAATATATTTAGCTACGCGAATTCGATCCTTTATTATATATATAACCTTCTCGACTAAGCTAAGTCCTCTTGCTAGAGATTTTACTAGACTCCGACGTACGGTCCTCTATCTCGAGTCTAGCTACTATTCTACTTTACTTTAAAGCTTTAGGAGTAGAATATCCGAGGGCTAATATACTAAATCCTATACGTTTGCCGCTACTTCTACATCTTAAACAAGACGACGCTTTTGCCCGTTTTCTACCTAAATGTAGTTTAACTAGCTTAGTAAGAGGAAAGTTATTAGATAATAGAGGACAGAAAATCGATACGACTAGCTCTCTAACGAATTTCGCTAAGTAGGCTCTATTGTACGAGGCCTCGACAGGGGCGTAATGAAATAAACTTGCCTAATTCTCTAGGAAACGTAAACTCTACGGATAGTAGCAGGGCAAAGTGTGCCTATCCACAGCTATCTACTATACTCGTGCTAGTCGGTCAAGTCGACGACGACAAGAGTTGGCACGGAGGTATTCAACCCCCTAGGCCAACAACTTCCTCATCGCCGAACAAGCCTTAAGCCCTTGCACCACTTCACGGTCCGAGTACGTCGCAAGGGTGGCTTTGTACAGTTTGTCCATCTGTGAAGGTTTTTGTCGTCGACGAAAAGTTGTGGCTCACCTACAACCGGCTCCTAGGAGCGTGTCTGTGTCAGTGTTAGACTTGAGCGCCGCGGACGCGGAAGTGCGCGGGCAGTGAAGCCTGGTATGTCAAAGTGGCATCGAGATTGGCTCTTGCGGCCTCTCGTTCGTTGTCGGTCGTGGCGGCGGCGAGACGAGCCTCGTCGTAGAGACGTTGGGCCTCGAACAGGTCGAAGACCACAGCCCAGCTTGGTGCTTGCGGTCCTGATGGTGGTGGAGGTGGTGGGGGAGTCGGAGGCGTAGGCGAGGGGGATGGCGAATGGTGAGGGCTCTGCCTCTTCTGCCTCTTGGTAGGCCGAGTAGACGGTGCTTGCTGACTAGAGTAGTGTCCAGATGGGGGCTGACCATCTCTCCTCTTCGCTAGAGAAGGACTGTTGCCAGGTAGGTCGGCGGAGAAGGAAGAAGGCTCACTGCCAGGATTCAGAAGACTCGAAGCATCGGCGGACATGGGAGGGTCATCCAGAGGGTCGAGATCTTGTCCTCGTCCTCGCTCGATGCTTGGACTTTGTTGTGGACTTTGTCCACTAGTATCATGGGTGGCGGTGGAGGCGGAGGCGGAGGCAGCGACGGTCGAGGAGGAGGCCGATGTGGCCACAGTAGCAGCAGCAGCAGCAGCAGATCTCTTCTTCAAGGTCTCAACGACCTTGCCAATATCACAAGGCGAGACTCGAACATCTCTCAACGCACCCCTAACCTTCAGACGAGCAGCAACCTCCAACGACACAAGATTCAGCGCTTCCTCGCGCTGGGTGGTGATGATAGCCAGCGACACCATCTTCTTTAACAAAGACTCCGTCCAAAAAGCAGGCGTACGAGACCTCGGAATCTGCCAGTCCCAATCGGTCCAGCCTTCTTTGCCCCGAACAGAGGCAACGCGAGACTCTAGGCGGCTGCGGATCTGTCCTACGCAAGCCAGCACATCATCAATCGAAGCTTTGTACTCCTCGCGAGTACTGAAAAAGTCCAAAGACTTCGAGTGGTGCTGCTGCAGCCACTTCACGCGCGCTTCGATCCCGAAGGTCGACTTCTGCCATATCGGAATGTTGTTCTTTAAATACTGCAGGGCTCCCGGAGGGCTCGGGTTGGCGGATTCGAAGACACGACGAGCTTCGTCGGTCTCGAGAGGAGGGAACATCGGCGTGGAGGAGGAGGAGGATGAGGAGCTAGAGACGCTCATTGTAGCGATTGGGTCGTGCGGGTCGGCAGCTTGGTGGATGATGCGGTCGGCGGCAATTAGCAGAAAGTCGGTAGACAGCAAAAAGACTTGAGCGTGTACAAGAGGAGCGGAGGGGACAGAGAGAGAGAGAGAACAAATCGCACTCGTAGTTTCTGCTCGGAAGTTGCATAGCAACAGCACAGCCTCCATAGTCTCCAAGTCGCACCCGCCTCCTAATGGACGTTTTCGACACTGCGAGAGCAACACAAGAGCAACGATACGATCTAGGAAGTACGAGACGGAGAAAGGTGTCAGAGAGATCTGCGATGTGATTCCAAGCCTATACTATAACATGCCCTGCCTATCAGGTCGTGAATACCTTTATTCAAAACTCATGTAGCCAGTTCATACCACTCGACCGGGATTGCTGCTTCCTAGCAGAAGCATCGTTGTGTTTGGACCGCAGTATAAAAAGGTCAAGGAGTCGTTATCGATGTGGGTAGAGTCGATCGGATCGAAGACCTGCACTGCTGAACAGGTCCGATATCGTCGTAGCCGTGATATTGTGTCTCGGCCGCCGAAATGAAAGGAGAGGTCCAAGTCAGGTGGGCACTGACAGCCGTACATGTGCCCTTCATTCCCGGTATCTCCTTCTAGCAAGGCCGTGTTTCTGTTCCTGACAGACATCGTGACTGCAGGCCCGGCATTGGGTGTCCAGATTCAGCGCACGCTCGCTCCATACCCTTGAATGTGTGTCCGATGTCCTAACAGCTGTACCTCACTCATCCCCCCACTGCTCATGAAGATGTCCTTGCCGCACTGCCCAACATCGTTGCCTCTCTAGCCAACCGGACGGCAGCAAAAACGTCTGCAAGCGCCCATTCCCTTACGTCGCCTTGACCCTGGACACGCCATCGAGCGCTTCGCGCCTGTTGAAGAAGATCAAGAGCATCCTCGGCTGTGTTGCAGATCTGCGGCATACATTGCTGCAAACAATCTAGAAAGGTGACATCGTTGCAGCCTTCCGGACCGAAGAGGCCGTAGGCATCTAGTAGCTGCAAAGACCAGAACGGATCTTGCTCGAATCGTGAGATGTGTGACAACGTGGATCGTGGTAGAAGGCTCCAGACTGCTGCGATTAGGCGGATCCATTCATCGGTGTCGATATTGAGGAGAGCGACAGCGCGGATACCGGAGCCTGTATGCCGCGCATGTTGCCAGCGTCGCCGAAAGTGTCTTAGCCCTGCAATGTCTATCTCGGTTGAAGCCATGTCTCCGTCAAGGTTGTGTGCTTCTAGTTCAGCTGCGGGACTGAGGTCAACCGTGATGGTGAATGTAATTTGCCTTGGTGTGCGTTTCAATTCGGTCTCCGTCGGCACCGGCGGTGAGTGTGCAGCTGGACGAGTGTTGGAATGGTTTGCGTGCGTTGGACTTGGGCTCGTGGATCCGTACTGGTTGTAGAGTCGGTCTGGATGAGGCAGTCAATATCGTCTGCAATCATGACACCTACCCTGAAGGAGGCGACTCTCCTGGGAGAGTCGGTCTGGAGAAGGCAGTCACCACCGTCTGTACGTATGACACCTGCGCTGAAGGAGGCGACTCTCCTGGGAGAGTCGGGCTGGAGAAGGTAGTCAACACCGTCTGTACGTATGACACCTGCCTTGGAGGAGGCGACTCTCCTGGGAGAGTCGGTCTGGAGAAGGCAGTCACCATCGTCTGTACGTATGACACCTGCGCTGAAGGATGCGACTCTCCTGGGAGAGTCGGTGTAATGTAGGAAGTTGCGATGACCTGCTCCATCCTCTTCCACAGACGGGTGTCGCCTTTGACGCGTCCGAAGCGGTAGCTGTCTTGCAACACTCCAAACTCGTGGCGTGCCATGTGCCACACGCCCAGAGTGAGGTAGTGGGTCATGTTCTGTCGACGGATGCGGTGCAGGTGGTAGGAACATTGAAGGGTGACAAGATGCATGTGTTTAGATGGTGTTGACGATGTTGAAGTTGCCCTGGCTGCTGGTCGGATGATTGATTACCCGCGAGGCAGTCGCCGAGTCAACGTGTGATGGTGTGACGTTCTTATCCGAACATACCGCCGGCTTGGCGCTCAGCTTTGTATTTAGAGTTTTCTCAGGTAGCTTTTCTGTATCTCAGATTCACACTCGCTAAGGTTCTCACAATGGATCATTGATGTTTTGGAGGCCAAGTGTCGCACTCCGTGTACATCTTGCTCGCCATCGGAAACATGTCACGCGTCCAAGAGGGGCTCTTAGATCACTCGGACAACGGCGCCCAGTGAAATCTCCCACGAGACTGCGTACGCCTAGTGAAATCTCCTACGAGACTACGGACGGCTATAACAGCTCGACCTACATTACCGACGAGATCAGCAACATAGACGTGCTCGGCCTTATGTCCACGGGCCCGGTCAGGGACGACATTATGTACTGGCTCACGCCCAGGCTGACGTGATCCCGAACGGGGACATGGCCAAGTATACGAGCGTGTTCAAGGACATCATCCTAAACAAGAACATCTTAACCAACACAACATGCACCAGAAAACTCAGAAAACAGCATTACAGCGAAATTGACGATAGGAACTACCACCTCGCTTAGGAAGGATCTGCGCATCCAATGAGGGAAACATAAAGAAGAAGAAGATCGAAGCACTTGAGCGAAGAAGATTGACGAATTACTAATGTAGTGACGGCCAGCTCTGTACCTTTGTACACGTGCGTGTACCCTCACCTCATCCTATCTCCTACTTACTATTCCCTGCAGAATCTTCTACTCCATGGTCCTCCTGCTGTCGAACGGAACGCCCTGGCGTGCACTGGACGAACCCGGGCTTGCCCTTTCTGCTCTTGCCCGTCGCTTTGCTCAATTCACGTCCCTCATCGCACGAGCGAGCTTCTGCGGACGGGGGCAAAGCAAGTTTGATAAGAAGCCCAGCTAGAACTACCTGAAGCTGCACTAAATATTACTTCAAGCCGCAGCTGATCTGACAATGTCAACGCCTTCGCTAGGGCCGGAGGACGGGTGTTCTTCGTTCTACACTGTCACTGACTTTTTCATCTCACTGTTCTTCGTGGGCCCGCCATAATCACAATGAGACTGCTATACAGCACCTTCCGTCGCTCACCAAACACCTTAGGCATGACCGCGAATTACCGAACCCCCGCCGATCCCTCCAGTCCGAACGGCCTTCCACCTCCACGAGACGGGACATGAAGAATCGAGTACTCGCACACGAGTCAGCAGCACATGCGTAGCTATGAGGCACACGCGAGCCAACCACTGCGCATCTTGCACACGAAGACCGAGCAGCTCGAGCTCAACATACTCGAGACACTGCACCTCTATAGCACTAGGATTGAGAGACTAAAGATGGAGCTTCACTTATACACGGACTGCTCGAAACCTGCATTCACTAGTCGTAATTATAGCTCCCGCGGCACGCCTTAGACGAAGCACCATCGCACTGCTATGAACAACTTGGAATCTCGCAAGATCCAAGCGCGGTGACCGAGTCATCTGTACAGTGACCTCCGCCTAGGCGGCAGGTGCAAGCATTGGAAAGCGATGTTGTTCGTAGCGCAGTCAGGTGGTGGAGGTGTACAAATAGAGGTGAAGATCGAGCGTGTAATACTAGAGAAGGAGCGTTAGGGCAGATAGGGCAACGGTTCACCTGCTTTAGGGACTTACCTACGGCATAGTCGGAGGACATTGGGCGAGGGATGTATCAATCGAAGAAGGCATCGCGGGAGGATAGCACATTTTCGCGGCTTCGATCAGGTCAAGATGTCTTTGAGGAAAAGTAAGAGGGTCGTTAGCAATAACTCACTAAGGCAATGTAAAGTCTCTAAACTCCTCCTTCCACCACTACCACCACTACCACCCTATCTCCTTCTCAAGCCCTCCGGATTTTAAAGCACCTACTACACACTTCGCGACGCGCGCATTAGCGTAGGCTTCTCGGCGGAGCCGGATGCTAGTAGCTCCACCTCGACGTCAACAACACCACTACGAATAGTATACTAGACAGCCCTAACCAAGCCTCAATTTACCATCACATCATTTCGTAAGGAGTGGCTAGGACAGAAACTCATGTACCTAATCCTCGCTATAAGTAAGCAGCCTAGGTCATATAGCACTTTAAGTATAGTATATACTTCTTTATACGATTAAGTCTCGGATTTACTAGTAGCCCCGTGTCCCGAGAGAAATATTAGAGGGCCTATAGTCCCTCCCGTTATACTAAGACTTATATACACGGCTAGCTTTTGTTTCCTAGAAAGACATATTTAAGCAGATTATACGTCCCCGCCGTATTATAATATATAGATAGATAGATAGATTTGTTATTCCCCTGCTCTAGGACCCTATTCGGCCTATATAGGTATATATCTATTATTATATACAAAGGGAAACCCGAATAGGTAAAAACCCTTCCCGCCCCCGACTTCTCCTTATCTAGATTAGCTTTCCCTCTAAACGTACGTAGTCTATATTACTACCCCGTTAGCCCCCGCTCCTAGCCGGTCTCGTCGCGCTACGCCGTATCCTCTCTTCCTATACTACTTATACTAGGCGGTACTATTCTAGCTAGCCCTTCTCTAGTATCTAGTTCGTAATACGCCGTAGGTCCTTAACGTTATTAAGAAGTACCCTAATCGTCCGGTTCCTCGCCTTTACTATCTACTCCCCCCTTCCTAGCGACTACCTCGGATAGACGAGGAGTACGTACCGTATATTCTAGGAGTAATAGCCGTAGGGGTAGCTAGTATTCGTATATTCTAGGACCTTCTACTATAATAGGTACCCCTAGAGGCCGATGTGTTCGCTTCGTAGTTAGGTTACTATACTACTCTATACCCTCGTAAGGCGGTAGTAGATAAGCTTCGGGGGGTACTTAACCGCGGATTTCGTAGCTAACTATTCCTTAGGTTATCTTACTAGCTAAGGGCGTCTACTATACCCTATAACCTAGTTATTCTACGTCTCTTTCTAGAGTTACTCTATAAACGATTTCTTACCTTCCTATTATATTACTAGCTATTCGTCTCTTACCTAGTAGTTCGGCTCGTTTCCGGGTCGAATACCCTTATACGCTAGTACTAATTCGCGGGCCCTTACGACTATACTAGCGATAACCTTCTATACTAGGTACTATACTAACTTACCTAAGTAGGAGGTCCGTAGTCCCTAGATATATAGGTCGATCGGCGGTATAGCGGTATCGTACTTAAGTATCCTTATTAGATAGAGATTTTATTAAGCTATTATAGTACCCTTTAGCCTATATAGCTATACTAGGTTATATAATAAGACGTTGATTATGTTCGTAAGACCGCGACATTGCTTATCGATCTCTACGCCAAAACAAGACATATTCGAAAGCTCTTATTAAGGCTATTCTAACGATATATAAAGCAGGCCACTGCCCCTAGGACTAAGGGAGTTCTACCTTATTTAATCTAGATAGCTTAAAGCTCTCTTTACCCTATTTCTTTAGCTCTAAACGCCGCGGAGGTGCCTAGCTACATTAGGCAACTCCTAGGTAATAGTAGCCTAGGCTACGGCACTAACGGCGCCTACGGCCCTATAGGCGAAGCCCCCCTAAGACAACTAGTAGCAACTTATAGAGGACGTAAAAAGTATAGAAACTAACGATCAGCTCCCTTACCGGTCTCTATAGGTAATGATCACTTAGCTACGTACGGCGCTTATACTATCGTATTACCGAGGGCAATAAGAAATAAGGACGACGTCCTAGGCGATTAGTAAGGCCACCCGGAATCAACACCCCTATAGCTAGGCATCGGTCGCGGCATCGATACTAGGCCCCCGTCTAACGTACGATATAGTTACGATCCGCATTATAGTAAAGGAAGACTAGGCCGAAGTTACGAAGCTATCGAACAAGGAGCTCGCCTAACGAATTAACTAACTAGGGGTAGTCGTAGTGAACTAACAGTCTAACGGTACTCTATAGATCTATACTAGCTCTACTACTACTAGGAGGTACCTAGAGGTATAGCTATAGTAGGCATCTAAGGTTACGGTATTAGCGAAGGTCTTAACGAAACAATTCACGATCCTAGTCTACGATATGCCTAAGGAGTTTAACCTAACTAACTAGGGTCACCTATACGCTCTCTAAGAGGACAACCCGGTCACTCTTAACTCTCTAATCTAGAAGGCGACTTAGCTCTATAGGAAATGGCCAGAAGGCAAGAAGGCCTCGGCGCTAATAGTATAGCTATAAGACGCGAAAGCGGCGGATCTAGCGATAGAATAAGGCCTAGTCTAGCAATATAGCCTTAAGATAGTAGAAAAGCACTCCTTATCCTTTCGTGTCCTCTAATGCTTTAAATAGATAGATAGATAGATTTGTCATTCCCCTGTTCTAGGACCCTATCCGGCCTATGCAGGTATATATCTATTGTTATGTACAAAGGGAAACCCGAATAGGTGAAAACCCTTCCCGCCCCCGACTACTCCTTGTCTAGATTAGCTTTCCCTCTGAACGTACGTAGTCCATGTCACTACCCCGTTAGCCCCCGCTCCTAGCCGGTCTCGTCGCGCTGCGTCGTGTCCTCTCTTCCTGCACTGCTCCTACTAGGCGGTACTGTTCTAGCCAGCCCTTCTCTAGTATCCAGTTCGTAATGCGCCGTAGGTCTTCAGCGTTGTTAAGAAGTGCCCCAATCGTCCGGTTCCTCGCCTTTGCCATCCACTCCCCCCTTCCTAGCGACCACCTCGGACAGACGAGGAGTGCGTGCCGTACGTTCTGGGAGCGATAGCCGCAGGGGCAGCTAGTATTCGTGTATCCTGGAACCTTCCTCCATGATAGGTACCCCTGGAGGCCGATGTGTTCGCTTCGCAGTTGGGTTGCTATGCTACTCTGTGCCCTCGTAAGGCGGTAGTGGATGAGCTTCGGGGGGTGCTTGACCGCGGATTTTGTAGCTGACCATTCCTTAGGTTGTCCCGCTGGCTGAGGGCGTCCACTATGCCCTACAACCTGGTTGTTCCACCTCTCTTTCCATAGTTGCTCTACAAACGATTTCTCACCTTCCCATTGTGTTGCTAGCTGTTCGTCCCTTGCCCGGTAGTTCGGCTCGTTTCCGGGTCGAATGCCCTTGTGCGCTGGTACTGATTCGCGGGCCCTTGCGACTGCACTGGCGATGACCTTCTGTACTGGGTACTGTGCCGACTTGCCTAAGTAGGAGGTCCGTAGTCCCTGGATGTATAGGTCGATCGGCGGTATAGCGGTCTCGTGCTCAAGCATCCTCGTTGGTGTCGACTTATATGCCCCGGTGACCTTCCTTAGGCATTGGTTTTGGATCTTCGCTAGCGGCGCGACGAGTCCCTTCGATGGGCAGGCCCTCTCGCCTAAGGACCACACTTGGCTGCCATAGGTAAGGACTGGCCGTACAATAGCCGTATATAGAAGTCGTGACTGCCGGAAGTCCGCCCCCCATGTGGACGCAGTGAGCCTCTGGCATGATGCCATATTCTGTTCAGCTTTCCGTAATATTGCCTGTACGTGCTTCCTCCACCGTAGCGCCGGGTCCACCCATAGTCCGAGGATCCTGAGCTGATTTGCCGGGTTAGTCGTGTGCCCCTGTATCTGGATAGAAGCTTGCATATTGTGGAACCGTGGCCGGCGCGTAAAGTGTATCAGATTGTACTTTTCTGGGGCAAACCGAGCCCCGTGCCTCCTAGCCCAGTCCTCGCAGATCTTGTGCTTCTCTTCTAGTAGCCTACAGTTCTCCTCAGTCGAGGAAGACCACGCTAGGATGTTTGTGTCGTCTACGAAGCCGCTCGCAGCGGTGTTCTGGGATTCTAGGGCTGGGAGCAGCGTCGCCATAAAGAAGAGGAACAGAATAGGTGCTAGCGTTGAGCCTTGCGGGATTCCAGTGTGGACTGCTTGAAATGGGCTTCTGTACTGGCCGACCAGGATCGACGTACTGCGGTTTTGGAGGTAGGACCGTACGAAGTTGACAAGCCACTCAGGGAGTCCTTTCGACCTTAGGATGTAGAGAAGCCGCGGGTGTGACACGTAGTCGAAGGCTCCCGATATGTCTAGGCTAAGTAAGGAAGCCACCTTGTCCCTATTCTTATACCAGATGGCCTTTACCTGAGAGGTGATAAGTTCCATCGCGGATAGCGTCGATCGCTGTGGGCGCGCACCCATCTGGGTGTCCGGGAGTAGGGAGTGTTCCTCTGCCGCCTCGGAGAGTCTCGTTGCAACCAGCTTCTCAAGCGCCTTCCCAAGAGTGTTAAGGAGCGCAATTGGGCGGTACGACTTCACCTGCGTATAGTCTTCCTTCTGCGGCTTGCGTAGGACCACTGTCGTCGATTGTTTAAAAGCTATCGGGTGGTATCCGGTCTGTAGGCAGGCGTTGAAGATCGCTGCAACTGCTGGGGCTAGTTGATCTCTACACTTCTTTAGTAGCTCGTTTGGGATCCCATCCGGCCCCGGGGCTTTCTTCGCCGGCAACTTCCTCAGCACAGCGGTAACTTCTCCCTCGGACACCTCCTGTTGGACCGCGATGCTAGGGGCTAGGGGAGTAGAGCTGTTTATGTCGCTTAGATCAGCCTCGACTGGGGGTGGGAAGAACTTGCTAGCCAGTAGACGAGCCTTGGCCTCGGGGTCGCTAACCGGGCCACTAGGCGATTGTAGCGCTGGGATAGAGAAGGAGGGGCCCTGTGTAGGGTCCTGTCGGGCCCATTTCGCTAGCTTCCACATCCTCTCTGGCTTGCCGGCGATTTCTTCCACTGTGGCCCTCCAGCCGACTGCTTTCTCCCTCCGTATTATGGCTTTCTTCTGTTGGCATGCCTCCCTGTATACGTTCCAGGCCTCCTCGCTATGGCTGCTCGTCCACACCCGGCGGGCTCTCCTTGCTTCTCTTACTACCGCAGTGCACTCCGGCGTCCAGTATGGTTTGGACCATGTCGTTGGTTGGGCAAGCGGAACGTGAAGTGAGGTCGCTTTTCTTATTTCGTCTGTCAACCCCTGGACTGCTTCGTCTATCTCGTCTTTACTGTTGTATTGCTGCTGCGCGATCTGGACTAGCCTCTTGGAGTCATCGAGGTACGCCTGGATGTTGGCCCAGTGGGCCTTTCCCCAGTTTGGCTTAGGGGTTCTCGCTGGTGTGCGTTGTATCTGTGTCGCAATAGAGGTCCTGACTGGCATGTGGTCTGACGACGCCTCGAGTTCATGTTCGATCCCACAGTAGGTTACCGTGTGGTAGTGGCTATCTGAGATCCAGGAGAGGTCGATCGTGCCTTGGAGTCCCCCTCTCTTCCAGGTGCCCAGGTCCTTCGGGGTATTGAGGGCAATTGCGTTGCTCGCCATCAAGTCGAGTACTTCGTCGGCTATAGGGTGCGGCTGCATAAGGCTTTCCCAGGAAGGGTGGTGTATGTTGAAGTCTCCTACTACGATGTGGCACCCTTGTCTCTTGAGCGCACTGTCTAGGTGTCTGCAGACCCCTAGGTCGCGGCTAGACCTCGAGGCTGGCGGTTGCATGTATAGGTTGTGTATCCAGGTGCTACCCACGTGGAGGGAGGTAATATCGCCCCCGCCTTCTTCGTCCGCGTAGTACACTACCTCCCAGTCGGATTCTAGTATGTCCTTGCTGACATAGAAGCACGTGCGGGGTCTGCCGTCGCCTCGTAGGCATGTCGTGTAGCCTGGTGACTTGCAGGTCGTTGGTCTCTTATGGTGCGGGTTAATCCATGGCTCCTGGATTGCAAGGACGTGGTGGACGCGCGGGTCCGCCTCGTGTAGGAAATGGTTCTGGACTATATCCTTGCTATGGTTGACGTTATACTGGATGATGCTAAGCGTGTCGAGGCTAGTCATCGGCATCGACAATCATTTCCTCTGTATCGTCCTGTGTCCTACTGCCCTGTGCGTCCTGGTCTACGCCTATCGGCTGTGTACTAAAGGGGAGCCGGGCCTGGTTAGATTCCCTCGCCGCAGCTAGCAGAGCACGTGGCCTCCCGTACGCCCTAGGCTGCGCATCCTTTACATCGTTCTCGGCCCTAGGGCGCTTGTGCCCGACCGCCGCTAGTTGGTTCCGGTGTGGGCTAGCCTCACGGTCGCCGTAGAATCTTGGGGCGACGGTTCTGTTTGTGATTGCCTTGTTTTTCGCTAGTTTCCGCTGTGGGCATTCCGCACTATACGATGGGTGGTGCCCCGGACAGTTCGCGCACCGTCTCGTAGTCGATGTACAGTCCCTAGACATATGGTCTCCTGCACAGTTCGAGCAGGCCTGCTTGTTTGTGCACGTGTAGGTTTGGTGTCCATACTGTTGGCATTTGAAGCATTGGAGGACACGAAAGGATGAGGAGTGCTTTTCTACTGTCTTGAGGCTGTATTGCCAGACCAGGCCTTGTTCTATCGCTAGATCCGCCGCTTTCGCGTCTTGTAGCCATACTATTAGCGCCGAGGCCTTCTTGCCTTCTGGCCATTTCCTATGGAGCCAAGTCGCCTTCTGGATTGGAGAGTTAAGAGTGACCGGGTTGTCCTCTTGGAGAGCGCGTAGGTGACCCTGGTTGGTTGGGTCAAACTCCTTAGGCATGTCGTGGACTAGGATCGTGAATTGTTTCGTTGAGACCTTCGCTGATGCCGCAACCTTAGATGCCCACTGTGGCTGTGCCTCTAGGTGCCTCCTAGCAGTAGCAGAGCTAGTATAGATCTGTAGAGTGCCGTTGGACTGTTGGTTCACTGCGACCACCCCTGGTTGGTTGATTCGTTGGGCGAGCTCCTTGTTCGATAGCTTCGCAACTTCGGCCTGGTCTTCCTTTGCTGCAATGCGGATCGTAACTGCATCGTGCGTTGGGCGGGGGCCTGGTATTGATGCCGCGACCGATGCCCAGCTATGGGGGTGTTGATTCCGGGTGGCCTTGCTAATCGCCTGGGACGTCGTCCTCATTTCTTGTTGCCCTCGGTGATACGACAGTACAAGCGCCGTGCGTAGCTGAGTGATCATTACCTGTAGAGACCGGTAAGGGAGCTGATCGTTAGTTTCCATGCTTTTTGCGTCCTCTATAAGTTGCTGCCAGTTGTCTTGGGGGGGCTTCGCCTGTAGGGCCGTAGGCGCCGTTAGTGCCGTAGCCTGGGCTGCCATTGCCTAGGAGTTGCCTAATGTAGCTAGGCACCTCCGCGGCGTTTGGAGCTGAAGAAACAGGGTGAAGAGAGCTTCAAGCTGTCCAGATTGAATGAGGTAGAACTCCCTCAGTCCTAGGGGCAGTGGCCTGCTTTTTATATCGTTGGAATGGCCTTGATAAGAGCTTTCGAATGTGTCGTGTTTTGGCGCAGAGATCGATGATTCCCTACGGGGTAGTAATATCAATCTTATAATAGACTTCTGCTTCCTACTTATCTTAATGCTTTAAATACTAACAGTATAGACACCAAACCTACACGTATATAAACAAGTAGGCCTACTCGAACTATATAGGAGACTATATGTCTAGGGACTATATATCGACTACGAGACGGTACGCGAACTGTCCGGGGTACTACCTATCGTATAGTACGGAATGCCTATAGCGGAAACTAGCGAAAAACAAGGCAATTATAAACAGAACCGTCGCCCTAAGATTCTACGGCGACCGTAAGGCTAGCCTATACCGGAACTAACTAGCGGCGGTCGGGCATAAGCGCCCTAGGGCCGAGAACGATATATAGGATACGTAACCTAGGGCGTACGGGAGGCTACGTGCTCTACTAGCTACGGCGAGGGAATCTAACTAGGCCCGGCTCCCCTTTAGTATATAGCCGATAGGCGTAGACTAGGACGTATAGGGCAGTAGGATATAGGACGATATAGAGGAAATAATTATCGATACCGATAACTAGCCTCGACACGCTTAGTATCATCTAGTATAACGTTAACTATAGTAAGGATATAGTCTAGAACTATTTCCTATACGAGGCGGACCTACGCGTCTACTACGTCCTTATGATCTAGGAGCTATAGATTAACCCGTACTATAAGAGACTAACGACCTATAAGTTACTAGGCTATACGACATACCTACGAGGCGACGGTAGACCCCGTACGTACTTCTATATTAGTAAGGACATACTAGAATCCGACTAGGAGGTAGTATACTACGTAGACGAAGAAGGCGGGGGCGATATTACCTCCCTCTACGTAGGTAGTACCTAGATACACAACCTATATATATAACCGCTAGCCTCGAGGTCTAGCCGCGACCTAGGGGTCTATAGACACCTAGACAGTACGCTTAAGAGACAAGGGTGCCACATCGTAGTAGGAGACTTTAATATACACTACCCTTCCTAGGAAAGCCTTATATAGCCGTACCCTATAGCCGACAAAGTACTCGACTTAATAGCGAGTAACGTAATTGCCCTTAATACCCCGAAGGACCTAGGCACCTAGAAGAGAGAGGGACTCTAAGGCACGATCGACCTCTCCTAGATCTTAGATAGCTACTACTATACGGTAACCTACTATAGGATCGAATATAAACTCGAGGCGTCGTTAGACTATATACTAGTTAGGACCTCTATTACGATATAGATATAACGTATACTAGCGAGAACCCCTAAGCTAAACTAGGGAAAGGCCTACTAGGCCAATATCTAGGCGTACCTCGATAACTCTAAGAGGCTAGTCTAGATCGCGTAGTAGTAATACAATAGTAAAGACGAGATAGACGAAGTAGTCTAGGGGTTAATAGACGAAATAAGAATAGCGACCTTACTTTACGTTCCGCTTACCTAACTAACGATATAGTCTAAACTATACTAGACGCCGGAGTGTACTACGGTAGTAAGAGAAGTAAGGAGAGCCCGCCGGGTATAGACGAGTAGCTATAGCGAGGAGGCCTAGAACGTATATAGGGAGGCATACTAATAGAAGAAAGCTATAATACGAAGGGAGAAAGCAGTCGGCTAGAGGGCTATAGTAGAAGAAATCGCCGGCAAGCTAGAGAGGATGTAGAAGCTAGCGAAATAGGCCCGACAGGACCCTATATAGGGCCCCTCCTTCTCTATCCTAGCGCTATAATCGCCTAGTAGCCCGGTTAGCGACCCCGAGGCTAAGGCGCGTCTACTAGCTAGTAAGTTCTTCCCGCCCCTAGTCGAGGCTGATCTAAGCGACATAAACAGCTCTACTCCCCTAGCCCCTAGTATCGCGGTCTAATAGGAGGTGTCCGAGGGAGAAGTTGCCGCTATACTAAGGAAGTTACCGGCGAAGAAAGCCCCGGGGCCGGATAGGATCCTAAACGAGCTACTAAAGAAGTATAGAGATCAACTAGCCCTAGTAGTTATAGCGATCTTTAACGCCTACCTATAGACCGGGTACTACCCGATAGCTTTTAAACAATCGACGATAGTAGTCCTACGTAAGCCGTAGAAGGAAGACTATACGTAGGTGAAGTCGTACCGCCTAATTACGCTCCTTAACACTCTTAGGAAGGCGCTTAAGAAGCTAGTTATAACGAGACTCTCCGAGGCGGTAGAGGAACACTCCCTACTCCCGGATACCTAGATAGGTACGCGCCTATAGCGATCGACGCTATCCGCGATAGAACTTATTACCTCTTAGGTAAAGGCTATCTAGTATAAGAATAGGGACAAGGTAGCTTCCTTACTTAGCCTAGATATATCGGGAGCCTTCGACTACGTATTATACCCGCGGCTACTCTATATCCTAAGGTCGAAGGGACTCCCTAAGTAGCTTGTTAACTTCGTACGGTCCTGCCTCTAAAACCGTAGTACGTCGATCCTAGTCGGCTAGTACAGAAGCCTATTTCAAGTAGTCTATACTAGAATCCCGTAAGGCTTAACGCTAGTACCTATTCTATTCCTCTTCTTTATAGCGACGCTACTCCTAGCCCTAGAATCCTAGAACACCGCTACGAGCGGCTTCGTAGACGACACAAACATCCTAGCGTAGTCTTCCTCGACTAAGGAGAACTATAGGCTACTAGAAGAGAAGCATAAGATCTACGAGGACAAGGCTAGGAGGCACGGGGCTCGGTTTGCCCTAGAAAAGTACAATCTAATATACTTTACGCGCCGGCTACGGTTCTACAATATATAAGCTTCTATCTAGATATAGGGGTATACGACTAACCCGGCAAATTAGCTTAGGATCCTCGGACTATAGGTAGACCCGGCGCTACGGTAGAGGAAGTACGTATAGGCAATATTACGGAAAGCTAAACAGAATATAGCATTATACTAGAGGCTTACTACGTCTATATAGGGGGCGGACTTCCGGTAGTTACGACTTCTATATACGGCTATTATACGGCCAGTCCTTACCTATAGTAGCTAAGTGTAGTCCTTAGGCGAGAGGGCCTACCTATCGAAGGGACTCGTCGCGCCGCTAGCGAAGATCTAAAACCAATGCCTAAGGAAGGTCACCGGGGTATATAAGTCGATACTAACGAGGATACTTAAGTACGAGACCGCTATACCGCCGATCGACCTATATATCTAGGGACTACGGACCTCCTACTTAGGCAAGTCGGTATAGTACCTAGTATAGAAGGTCATCGCTAGTATAGTCGTAAGGGCCCGCGAATTAGTACTAGCGTATAGGGGCATTCGACCCGGAAACGAGCCGAACTACCGGGTAAGGGACGAATAGCTAGTAATATAATAGGAAGGTAAGAAATCGTTTGTAGAGTAACTATAGAAAGAGAGGTAGAACAACTAGGTTATAGGGTATAGTAGACGCCCTTAGCTAGCGGGACAACCTAAGGAATAGTTAGCTACAAAATCCGCGGTTAAGTACACCCCGAAGCTTATCTACTACCGCCTTATAAGGGTATAGAGTAGTATAGTAACCTAACTACGAAGCGAACACATCGGCCTCTAGGGGTACCTATTATAGAGGAAGGTTCTAGGATATACGAATACTAGCTACCCCTACGGCTATCGCTCCTAGAACGTACGGCACGTACTCCTCGTCTATCCGAGGTGGTCGCTAGGAAGGGGGGAGTAGATAGTAAAGGCAAGGAACCGGACGATTAGGGCACTTCTTAATAACGCTAAGGACCTACGGCGTATTACGAACTAGATACTAGAGAAGGGCTAGCTAGAACAGTACCGCCTAGTAGGAGTAGTATAGGAAGAGAGGACACGACGTAGCGCGACGAGACCGGCTAGGAGCGGGGGCTAACGGGGTAGTAACATCGACTACGTACGTTTAGAGGGAAAGCTAAACTAGATAAGGAGTAGTCGGGGGCGGGAAGGGTTTTCACCTATTCGGGTTTCCCTTTATATATAACAATAGATATATACCTATATAGGCCGGATAGGGTCCTAGAATAGGGGAATGACAAATCTATCTATCTATCTATATAGCTATACTATCTTGTTTTTGTATATATAGAGGGGAAACCGTATTAGTAAAAACCCCTCCTCCTTCCCGCCTATCTTTTCCCCCTCGTTATTGTCTTAGATTTCCCTTATTAAGGGTACGCTAGTATTATAGGCCTACCCTAATAACTACCCTATCTATAACCCCCCTAGCTTCCGCCTCTTATCTATCTACTCCTCCGTCTCGCTAGCGAGGCTAAACTACTAGAGGTATCCCTACTATAGTATCTACCGAGAGATTCGGTAAATGTTACCTTTGTCCCTAATAATTGACTTATAGTCTCTCCTTCCCGCTTAGTACCTCTAATTTCCCCTACCTCTCGCCTACTACGGGTATTAGAGTAGTATATGTTCTAGGTTTTACGATAGGTAGCTATACTAGTAGGCTAGGCTTTAGATATCTAGTACGCGTCTCCTAAATAGGTAGGCCCTTAATCTAATATGTTCGGACCTAATTTAGATCGCTATGCTTACTTCGGCCCTTATTAGGTCCCTATATAGCTAGTAATTGTGTCTCTAGAAGGCTCGGAGTACTATCGGGCCTATTGTCTTAGGGGGCTTCCTTTTCTAGTCCTACTCCTATAGGTAGCTCGCTCTCTATTCCGCTAGACTTTAGGTCTTAGCCTTACTCCCGCTGGCCTAGCGAGTCCTACGCTCCTCCTCTTTTTGTACTAGCTATTCGGTACTTATCTATATAGCCGTAAAGGTAGTAAGGTCATCCTCTTTTTAGCTTGTCCTATATCCGGCCCCTCTCCGGTAGCGGCTTTCTATCTTATTCTTTACCTCCTAGATCGTAGTTTATACTAGGTAATCTATCGTCTTTACCGCGTATTGAATTCTTATTCCCCGGATATATTAGCCGATTAGTAGTGTTCCCGTCTCTATTTCTACCGTACTTATTAACGTTATCTATAGGATCCCTTAACTTCGCCGCTATATATACGCGGCGGTGGCCTCCCTATAAGGCCTATATACCTTCGTTAGACACGATAATAGCGATCGTAGGAAACTACTAGGAGTAGGAGAGTAACGAGTAGAAGGAGGTCTATAGAAAGGCAGAAATAATAGCAATAGTAGGAGATAGCGAGTACCTAGAAAGAGTACTTAAGGGGATGATTTTAGAGCTCCTTAGAGGGCTAAAGGCACTAAGGAGCTAAACAGGACAGATCATTAACAGGACAGTAGTAGTAGTAGTAAAGAAGAGGATATAGGAAGGCTAGAAACTAAGCTAACTAACCTAGGTAGTAGTTATATCCTAAAACCCTCCACCCTAGAAAACAGCTATTAAGGTCTACATTTCCGACTAGTAAGAGTAGAAAGAGATTAAGGGCCGGTTAGGTAAGGAGATTATATAGAAGATTGGGATATAAGGCATTATTAGAGCTAGGAAAGAGAAGGGAGGTGTCCTTAAGCTGTTTATAGTATAGGAGTAAGACAGGAAGAGGCTAGAGACATAGAAGGAGTAGATAGTCAAACTAGGCAAGACGGCTAAGGTCTTATACTAACAAAATATAGTTATTGCCTATAGGATGACCACAAAGTTTGATATTAAAGGAGACCTTAAGAGGCTATAGGACTAGAACTAGGCTGTATACCTAGGGCTATAGATCACAAAAGTAGTATAGGTCAACAGAAAGACAAAGGATATAAAGAGAGAGTCTTCTCTAGTACTCTAGATAGGCACTATAGAGTAGGTAAACACCGTGCTTAATAAGGGCATCTTCTAGGAATATAAAAGAATAGACATAGAAATCTATAGAAGCACCTATAGACTACTATAATGCTTTAAGTGCTAATAGTATAGTTATATCTCTACTAGATGCCTAAGCCGAAAGGACACTTATTCCTACTATACTAGTAGCTATAAAGTACAGAATTGTATAGCCCTAAAGAGTGAAGCTAGATATATATACTGTGGAAAGAAACACCCTTCCTAGTCCTAAGACTATATAGCTAGGATTAAGGCAAAGAGGAGGGCAAGAGAAGCCAGGATCAACACCCCTATTAGATTCTAGATAGGGACAATCACCTAAGAACCCCTAAGGACTGTCTATAACCCTCTGAAAAGAGGTAGAACAGAAGAGACTATATAGGCCTAAGGCCACCCTACTATAGGTAGACCAAAATCAATTGTGGTTATAGGAAGAGACCCGTTACAAAGCAGGCTCAACCTTACTACAATCCTAAATAGTAGCTAGTAGTAGGAAGCACGAGAAGACTAGTAGGAGACTAGTATAGATAAGTTATGATTAAGACACCCAATCTTACTACTATCTAGTACAATGTTAACAAAAGCTAGTACAAGGTCTAGAGAAGCTTTCTCTAAGCACTAGACCTAAAGAAACACCTAGTCATTACAGTCGAGGAACCTTAGATTAATAGCAAATCTAACAGACTATCTACTACTAACGACCTAAGGTATTATATACTCCTAGCCAAACAAGGCACCCCTAGAACATATATATACATTAGCAAAGAGATAGCAACAAACAGCTAGGAACAAATCCAATAGGAAGGGGGAGACATCACCTCAGTCAGACTTAATACTAACTAAGGTAGTATCTATATCTATAGTATATATAACCTACCCTCTAGCTCTAGAAGTAGCATCTAGCTAGGTATACTATAATAGCTACTAGACATCTTGTAGAGTGACTCCTAACACATCGTACTAGGAGACTTCAACTTGTACCATCCTATATAGGGATTAGACTTTGCACCTGCCTATCACTTCCTAGCTAATAGACTCCTCTCTACTACCTAAAGCAATAACATACACCTAGTTACCCTAAAGGGCCTAACTACCTAGTTATAGAGAGCAAGCTTAAGCACTATTGACCTGTGCTTTGCATTATATAACCTGTAGCAGAAGGTTACTAGATACTAGGTTAACTAGGACTTAGAGTCCTTATTAGATCACCTCCTAATTTAGGTGGAGTTTGAAACATAGACATAGCAGGAAGGAGACCTAGAACCTTAGCTAGCCTAGAAGGCAGCTAACTAGGAACAGATTAGACAAGACCTAGAACAGAAGCTAGCTAGACTAGAGACCGGGAGACTAGAAATAGCCTTAGACATAGACTAAGTAGTGGCAGAACTGGTTAGAACAATGTAGGAAACTATAGTAGCCTATACTAGAGAAAAGAAACAGTCACTATACTAGAAGCTATTCTAGACAAAGGAATACTTAGAGAAGGTCAAGGCAGCTAGGCAGGCTAGGAGAGCCCTTACCTAGAGTCACTCCTAGGAAGTATAGGACAGATACAACTAGGTAACTAGAGACAAGAAGGCCTAGATCAAGAGGGACAAGATGCTAGAGTAGAGGTCAACAGTTAGATCTATTACCTAGAATCCTAAGAAGATATAGAAACTAGCAAAGTAGGTAAGACAACCTATATAGGACAGAAACATACTGCTCTAGTTTCTAAACATTGAAGACTAGGAAGGAGTAATCCAACACACTCTCCTAGGAAAGGCACAGGCATTAGGGAAACATTTCTTTAGCATATAGGTAGAAGCTGACCTATAGGATCTAGAGGGCAGTATGTATCTAACACTACTAGAGCAATCCTGTATAGTAGGAGAGGGAGAGATCAAGAGCATTATTAAGAGACTCTTAGGAAACAAGGCCCTAGGACTAGATAGGATTCCAAACTTGTTCATTAAGACATATAAGGACCAGATCTCCCCTATACTATTAAACATCTTTTCACAGTATATAGCCTAAGGACACTACCCTAAACACTTTAAGGAGTCACTGACTATAGTCTTGAGAAAACTACAGAAAGAGGACTATATAAAGCTAAAGGCATATAGACCTATTGCCTTGCTCAACACACTAGGCAAACTCCTAGAAAAGATTATAGCAGAAAGGCTAACAAACCTAGCTAAAGAACATAGAATCCTTCCTAAAGAACAGATAGGAGGTAGGAAACAAAGATCAACACTAACAGCTATAGAACTTATTATAGAGCAGATCAAGACCCTATAGCACTTTAGGAACAATAAAGCAGCCACACTCCTCTTACTAGACATATTAGGAGCCTTTGACAATGTCTTATACTAGAGGCTGATCCACACCCTAAAATAGAAGGCTATCCCTAACTAGACAGTCCAGTTCATCTAGTCCTTCCTTAGAGGCAGAACTATAAGACTAAGACTAGGCAGATACAAATCTAATAGTATGCCTATAGAGACAGGAATCCTATAGGGATTAACAATGTCTCTAATCCTGTTTCTCCTCTTTATAGCAGACCTGCTAGTAAAGCTAAACTCTAGAAACATATTAGCCTTAGGGTTTGTAGATGATACAAACATCCTAGCCTAGTTAGATAGTATAGAAGAGAACTACAGAATCTTATAGAAGAAACACAAGGAATATAAGGAATGGGCTAGGAAATATAGAGCTAGATTTGCCCTAGAGAAGTATCAACTCATCCACTTTAGTAGAGCTAGAAACAGACACAATATGCAAGCCCTAATCACTATTTAGGGACATACAACAGAACCCTTAAGTGAATTAAGGGTGCTAGGAATATGGCTAGATCTAAAGCTTAGCTAGGGACTATAGGTCAAGAAAGTATAGGTAAGAGCAGACAATAACAGGCAATCAATTAACAGGCTTATAGCCTCTATATAGGGAGCCACATTTACGAAAGCAAAGGTTATATACAAGGCCATTATGAAGCTAGCTATACTATATAGAGCCTAGATCTAGTCAGCCTAAGACAAGATCCTAAAGAGAATTGTAGATCCTATTAGTAGAGCCTAAGCCTCCTGTCTAAAGAAGGTGCTTAGAGTATACAAGTCAACTCTAATAAGGGTGGTCGAAATAGAGTCTAGCTCCCTACTAGCTAAGCTCTACCTTTAAGGGTTGAGATACTAGTATATAGGAAAGACGTCTATATACCTAGCCTAGCTAGTAATCTAGAAGGCAGTTAACAAAATCAGGAGCTAGTACATAAGAAGGCATAGACAAGCAAGACCTCATCTAGCCCTATAGAAGTAGTAGGACCTATAGAAGTTCAAAGAACTAACAGAATAGCTACACCTAGCCTAGTAGGAACAGGACAGAGGGGCTTAGGGGAGAGGATTAGTAGCTAGCTAAGGGAAGAAGTAATAGTCTCTAGCTAAAAGGATAGTAGGACTCCTCTAGAAGACTAAATAGATAAGAACCTATTAAGGCTAGGAACCCTAAAGGCACTCTAATAGTTTAGTAGCTATAACTACCTACTGTACTCAGACCTGACTAGGTTAGAAGTATGCATAATAATACAAATCCGCTCTAAACATATCGGGGTTAAGGTATACCTATATTCGAGAAAAGTCCTAGGTATCGAAGACAAGAGTTGCCTATACGGCTACCTGTCCTAGAATGTCGAATATAGACTTCTAGTTTATAAAGAATAGAGTATAGGGAGAGGTGAATAGAGGGTAAGGGCAAGGAACAGAAACTTCTAAGCTATAATTAGTAATAAGGGAGACCTCTAGAGAATTATAAGGTAGATTATCTACTAAGGATTTTTGGAGCAGTTCTCTCTTACTAGGGAAACAGAGAGATAGATTGAGGAGAGAAAGAAGGAGGAGGAGAGTAGGAAGAGGGGGACAACTCTAGGGTTATAGACAAGGTAGTTAGAGGCTAACTACTATAACACTAGTACACCCTAATAGAAGGAAAACTGAGAACTTATAGCAAGGAAGCTATTAGAGAAGGAGAGGAGGTTTTTACCTAGGAATAGGTTTCCTACCTTATATAGTAATATATATAGACATAAACCCGTATAGGCCGGAGGGCACTATAACGGGTAAATAAATCATCTATCTATCTATATTATCCGCTACTTTCGTACCTTATATATAGATAGATAGATTATTCATTCGCCTGTTTTAGTGCCCTATAGCCTATATAGGTCTCTCGCTATTTAGGTCTATTTATATAGGTAGGAAACCCGATTAACGGATAAAAACCTCCTCGTCTTTGCCCTCCTCGTTCTTTCCTGTCTTGTCCTTTCGTTCTCCTTCCTTTAGGGTACGCTAGTGTTATAGTTATTACCCTATAACTACCTTGCCCGTAACCCTAGTAATGTCCTCCTCTCGATTCCCTTTCTCCCTTCTATTTCCCCGGCTCTTCTCTCTCTCTCCCTCCTCTCTATCTACCTTTCCGTTTCTACTGCTAGGGAGAATTGCTCTAGGTAGTCTTCGTTAAGGATCTATCTTATTACTCTCCTTATATCTTGTCTGTTCTAGATAATAGCCTAGTATTGCCTATCTCTTGCCTTCGCCCTCTACTAGCTTCTCCCTTTTACCTACTTAGTACAGTTTAGTACTATATACTCCGGGTTTTAGGATAGGTAGCTATAGGGGCAACGTTTAGAATCGTATCCTAGGACTCTTCTTTAGTATAAGTATACTCTTAGCCTAATATACTTAGAGCGAATCTAGATAGCTATACTTGCTTCCGCCCTCTTTAGGTCTTTATAGATAAGGTACTTAATAGAGGGCAAGGGCAAGGAATAGAAACTTCTAAGCTATTATTAGTAATAAGGGAGACCTCTAGAGAATTATAAGGTAGATTATCTACTAAGGATTTTTGGAGCAGTTCTCTCTTACTAGGGAAACAGAGAGATAGATTAAGGAGAGAAAGAAGGAGGAGGAGAGCAGGAAGAGGGGGACAACTCTAGGGTTATAGAGAAGGTAGTTAGAGGCTAACCACTATGACACTAGTATACCCTAATAGAAGGAAAACTGAGAACTTATAGCAAGGAAGCTATTAGAGAAGAAGAAGAGGTTTTTACCTAGGAACAGGTTTCCTACCTTATATAGTAATATATATAGACATAAACCCGTATAGGCCGGAGGGCACTATAACGGGTAAATGAATTATCTATCTATCTATTAACGTTGTCTTATATACGCCTAGTATCCTACGTAGGTTACCTACCTATATCCTATTTAGGGGTTACTCTATCCGTTTCGGGATTAGCTTACCTACGCCTCCTATTCCCTGAATCTATACCCCGTATAATATAGCTAGTCTAACGATCGCCTTATATATTACTCTTACTTTATCGAATGTTGCTCCCTATATAGACGCCGTAAGCCTCTTTATCGAGGCTTCGTAAACTTACGCTCGACTCTAGGCTTTCCTAATCTATACGTTCTAGCTTAGCTTCGGGTCGAGCTAGATCTCTAGTACTCGTAGCTCCGCTAATAGCTTAGTCTCGTAGCCTTAGATTCTTACCGCTACCTTTATATTATAGTATATTCTCGCTTTACTAAAGTATATAAGTTAGTACTTTTTAGGGGCGAACTAGGCACTATAATTCTTTACCTACTCCTTATATTTCTTATGCTTATCTTTAAGGAGGCGATAGTTCTCCTCTATCGAGTCTAACTAGGCTAGAATATTTATATCGTCTACGAATCCCGATACTAAGGTTTACGAAGAGGTGAGTAGGGGGATTAGATCAGATATAAATATTAGAAATAGGATAGGGGAGAGAGAAGATCTCTAAGGTATCCTAGCCTCTACCTTTACCGGGTCGGACGTATACCTCCCTAGGACTAGGTATATCGTCCGTTCCTAGAGAAAGGAGTAGACGAACTTCGTTACCTACTAGGGGATACCTTTCTATTAGAGGATATATATTAGCCTTTAGTATAAGACGTTATCGAAGGCTCCTACGATATCGAGGGTAAGTATCCTTATTAGTATCGACTTATATACCCCGGTAACCTTCCTTAGGTATTAGTTTTAGATCTTCGCTAACGGCGCGACGAGTCCCTTTAAAAGGTAGACCCTCTTACCTAAGGACTATACTTAGCTACTATAGGTAAGGACTAGCTATATAATAGCCGTATATAGAAGTCGTAACTACCGAAAGTCCGCCCCCTATATAGACGTAGTAAGCCTCTAGTATAATACTATATTCTATTTAGCTTTCCGTAATATTGCCTATACGTACTTCCTCTACCGTAGCGCCGGGTCTACCTATAGTCCGAGGATCCTAAGCTAATTTGCCGGGTTAGTCGTATACCCCTATATCTAGATAGAAGCTTATATATTGTAGAACCGTAGCCGGCGCGTAAAGTATATTAGATTGTACTTTTCTAGGGCAAACCGAGCCCCGTGCCTCCTAGCCTTGTCCTCGTAGATCTTATACTTCTCTTCTAGTAGCCTATAGTTCTCCTTAGTCGAGGAAGACTACGCTAGGATATTCGTATCGTCTACGAAGCCGCTCGTAGCGGTGTTCTAGGATTCTAGGGCTAGGAGTAGCGTCGCTATAAAGAAGAGGAATAGGATAGGTACTAGCGGTAAGCCTTACGGGATTCTAGTATACACTACTTATAATAGGCTTTTATACTAACCGACTAGGATCGACGTACTACGGTTTTAGAGGTAGGACCGTATAAAGTTAATAAGCTATTTAGGGAGTCCTTTCGACCTTAGGATATAGAGTAGCCGCGGGTATAATACGTAGTCAAAGGCTCCTAATATATCTAGACTAAGTAAGGATACTACCTTATCCCTATTCCTATACTAGATAGCCTTTACCTAAGAGGTAATAAGTTCTATCGCGGATAGCGTCGATCGCTATAGGCGCGTACCTATCGAGGTATCCGGGAGTAGAGATTACTCCTCTACCGCCTCGGAGAGTCTCGTTATAACTAGCTTCTTAAGCGCCTTCCTAAGAGTATTAAGGAGCGTAATTAGGCGGTACGACTTTACCTACGTATAGTCTTCCTTTTACGGCTTACGTAGGACTACTATCGTCGATTATTTAAATGCTATTGGGTAGTATCCGGTCTATAGGTAGGCGTTAAAGATCGCTATAACTACTAGGGCTAGTTAATCTCTATACTTCTTTAGTAGCTCGTTTAGGATCCTCTCTAGCCCCGGGGCTTTCTTCGCCGGTAACTTCCTAAGTATAGCGGTAACTTCTCCCTCGGACACCTCCTATTAGACCGCGATACTAGGGGCTCGGGGAGTAGAGCTGTTTATGTCACTTAGATTAGCCTCGACTAGGGGCGGGAAGAACTTACTAGCTAGTATCTACCTAAAAATACTATAGATCCTCTTAAGTACGCTATAAATTATCTTTAGTGCGCTAAAGATACTCGCGAAGAACTTTCTAGATACGTTTAGATTAAGCCGCCTCGGCTTAAAAGCGTTAAGTATTATACTACGTACGCTACGTACGCTAGACTTTATCCTAGTAACGCTCGGATTACTATCGTTTATACTACGACGCCTCCCGAGCCTATTAAACCTTATCTTAAGTATACTATAGCTCTATATAAGAGCTATTAAGCTCGGCTTCAACCCGCTATATTTTATCTTAGGAGAGTAAGAGGGCTTCGCGAGCGTCGTTCCGCTCTCTAATATACTACTCTAATAAAGAGTATACCTCCTAACCTTACTACTATATACGTCGAGTGGTCGACGACGAGAATCACCTGTACGTGGTGTCGGCTACGAACCTCTCGTCTAGCTACGAGAGAGCCAAGTATTCTCACGCTGGAGCGTCGTGGGCGCGACGGGCGCGTAGCGTAGGCGAAGCCGCGGCGAACAGAGGACTACCAGCAAAACGGGTATGAAAACCATCCGACGAGCGTGTACTCGTGTCGGGAGCGAGTCCCTCTTCTTTCTACGTGTAAGAAGGGCGCGGAACCGTGGCCTATACGCTCGACAGGACACCTCTGGTATGAGTGCAGAATTTTCACCTCCGGAGACCGCAAACCGAGCGGGCTAAGCGACGAACATTGGACGAGCGGACTACAGAACAACAACTGAGCGGACTATGCAACGGCGTCGAGCGGACTACGAAACAATCTGGTGTTTGCCAGCGGGCAATGCGGTGGGTAGGTGGACACGCGACGAAGCCTATAAGGGCCTGTTGAACACCCGGTATGGGAACGAGGGTTTTGCCTAAGGCACTGCCTGTCCCGCTACACAACGCACCTAGTCTGACATGGTAGATTGCGACGAGGAAAAGACGATAGCCTGAGCAGGGAAAAGACGGCTGTTAGGACGGGGAAAAGACGTACAATGCAAGTGGACTAGTTCTGTGATCGGGGAGGATCGAGGGCAGGGTGATAAGGAACTTCATATTGGTTAGTAGGTGGAAACGCAAGGAGTACGCTGCCCGGCGTGGTGTGTGCCCCGAGCAAACCTGCGAGGCATGGACGGCCGCTTTCTAGAGATAGGCTGCGGTAACGCGAAGGGCGTCAAAACCTGGGGCGTGGTGTACACTGGCAGCGACGGCTGACACTGTCTGTACAGCCCGAGAGGACGGATGCGCATGTCGGTCAATAGAGAGCACTAAAGGGCTTAGGCCTATGGAGGTGGATATTGGCTTAAGGAGCAAACAGGGAGGGAGGGCGTAGAGGGAAGCTTTTGCCCCGGGCTAACCTCTCGAAACGAGGCTACACGGTGGTGCTAGATGAGTGGGAAAGCGCGGTTAAGACTTGTCACCTTATCTCGTAGCTAGCTTGCTAAATACGATTCCTTCCTTGCCAGGCTACGCCCCGGGGCAAGGCAAAAGCGTTAGCCGACCATTTCTTTTCGACGCAAGTAGAGGCAGACCTTACGGACATCGACCCGAGCACATACCCGGAACCCCTGGACATGGATTGGGCGGTTAGCCCTAACACAGTAACAGGAGTCATAAGTAAGCTAAAGGGACGAAAAGCCCCAGGCCCAGACAGGATACCAAACGTACTGCTAAAAGAGTGTAGAGAAGAGATCGCGCCGAGCCTTGCAAACCTATTTACCGCGTGCCTACGGCTAGGGTATCACCCGAAGCCGTACAGAGAGTCTATGACAGTAGTGCTACGCAAGCCACAGAAGGAAGACTATACTCAGCCCAAGTCGTACAGACCAATAGCACTTCTAAATACGATAGGGAAGGTCCTAGAAAAGATAGTAGCCCAGAGACTTACGCAGCTTGCCGAGGACAACCACGTACTCCCAGCAACACAGATGGGGGGAAGAAGCCAGCGATCGACACTAACAGCAATGGAGCTAATTACGGAGCAAATCCAGACCCTCTGGCACTACGGCAGGAACCGAGCGGCGTCCTTACTATCCCTCGACATCGCAGGGGCCTTCGACAACGTCTCACACCAAAGGCTAATACATATCCTACAGCAGAAAGGCATCCCCCAGTGGGCAACGTCGTTCGTCTTCTCCTTTCTCCAGGAACGGACGACATACCTAGTCCTAGGAAGGTACACGTCCGACCCGGTGAAGGCAGAGACTGGAATACCTCAGGGATCTACTCTCTCCCCTATCCTGTTTCTAATATTTATGTCGGATCTAATCCCCCTACTCACCTCTCCGCAAACCTCAGCATCGGGGTTCGTAGACGATACAAACATCCTAGCCTGGTCAGACTCGACAGAAGAGAACTGTCGCCTCCTTGAAGATAGGCACAAGAAATGCGAGGAGTGGGCAAAGAAGCATGGTGCCCGGTTCGCCCCTGAAAAGTACCAACTTATACACTTCAGTAAAGCGAGAACACACCATAATATGAAGGCGGCGGTAAGAATCCAAGGCTACGAGACCAAGCCATCAGCGGAGCTACGAGTACTAGGGATCTGGCTCGACCCGAAGCTAAGCTGGAATGTACAGATTAAGAAAGCCCAGAGTCGAGCGCAAGTCAATGAAGCCTCGATAAAGAGGCTTACGGCATCTACATGGGGAGCAACATTCGACAAGGCAAGAGTAATGTATAAGGCGATCGTCAGACCAGCTATGTTGTACGGGGCACAGATTTGGGGAACAGGAGGCGCAGGCAAGCCGATCCCGAAACGGATAGAGCAACCCCTAAACAGGACACAGGCAGGCAACCTACGTAGGGTACTAGGCGCATACAAGACAACGTCAACAAGCACGGTAGAAATGGAGACAGGAATACCACCAATCGGCCAGTACATCCGGGGAATGAGAATTCAATACGCGGCAAAGACGACAGGTTACCTAGCACAAACCACGATCCAGGAGGCAAAGAATAAGATAGAAAGCCGCTACCGGAGAGGGGCAGGATATAGGACAAGCCAAAAAGAGGATGACCTTACGACCTTTACGGCCGTACAGACAAGCACCGAATGGCTAGCACGAAAGGAGGAGGAGCGTAGGACTCGCCAGGCCGGCGGGAGCAAGGCTAAGACCCAAAACCTAGCGGAACAGATAGCGAGCTGCCTATGGGAGCAGGACTGGAAAAGGAAGCCCCCTAAGACAACAGGCCCGATAGCGCTCCGAGCCTTCCAGAGACACAATTACCAGCTATATAGGGACCTGACAAGGGCCGAAGCAAGCATAGCGATCCAAATCAGGTCCGAACACATTGGATTAAGGGCCTACCTGTTCAGAAGACGCGCACTAGACATCTATAGCCCAGCCTGCCAGTGTGGCTACCCATCGCAAAACCCAGAACATATGCTACTACGATGCCCGCAGTGGGCGAGAGGCAGGGGAAATTGGAGGCACCAAGCGGGAAGGAGAGACTACAAGTCAATTATTAGGGACAAAGGCAACATTCGCCGAATCTCTCGGTGGATACTACAGCAGGGATACCTCCAGCAGTTTAGCCTCGCGAGCGAGACGGAGGAGTGGATAGACAAGAGGCGGAAGCGAGGGGGGTTGCAGATAGGGTAGTCATCAGGGCAGGCCCATGACACTAGCGTACCCCTAACAAGGGAAATTTAAGACGACAACGAGGAGGAAAAGACAGGCGGGAAGGAGGAGGGGTTTTCACCAACACGGTTTCCCCTCTATATATACAAAAACAAGATAGCATAGCTGCATAGGCCAAAGGGCACTACAACAGCTTAATGAAATATCTATCTATCTATATACGTCGAGTATTACCGCGAGTATTAGGCTATATTAGAGCGCCCGGTAGTAAATATAAAGTAGTAGTAATATAGCTACCGAATTTATATACGGCGCCGTTAACGAGTACCTTAACGGTTAGCTTCGGAAAAGAGACGTATCGACGGTAGAAGACGCCGTCGGTATAAAGATCCGTAGGTATACCGTCTATATAAAACTCCTAATTATAGCCTAGCCCGAGTATATAAATATAGCGGCGGGCGGTATAGACTACCTTACTAGAGCTAGTACCCGGGCTAATAACGGTTATCTTATAAGTCTATAGAAGCGGACGAAGTCGAGTAGAGGTGAGTTCGTTCTTAATCTTAGATATAAGAGATTTAAAGACTTTATCGAGGAAGTCTTTGTCGCTACGAGTAAGACCGAAGAGACGACTAAGCTATACTAAGAGTAATACGCTTAGTAGGTTATTAGGAGTATCGCTATTAGTAGCGCTTAGGATCGTAAGGATATTGTCCGAGAACTTAATACGCTTATCGAAGTCCGCTACTATAGGGTTTACGGATATCTAGGAAGAGTATTAGTTTAACTAGTAATTAGCTAAGGTAAGGATGTCCTTACTACTCCCTCGCTATTATCTCCCTAATTACTGTCGATACTATAGGTAGTACTATAATCGGAAGCTATTAGCCTTTATAGTTATAGAGGATAATAGGTAGGATTACTTCCGGTATAGGAGGGACTATAGCGATCGGAGGTCTAAAGAGGAGTTAGATCGGGGTAGATAAAATAGGATTGTAATAGATAGGATAAGAGAAAGGGATAGAGTAAAAGAGGTCTAGAGACGCCTTTATACGTTACTCGTTAGCGCTATCTACGGCCGGATATAACCGTATATAAGAAGTATTTAGGTCCTCGGAGCGGATATAGAGGGTCGCTCTATCGCTAAGGATACTCTTAGCTACCGCTAGATCTGTCCCTTTTCCTCTCCTCTTATTTAGTTTATATACTCGTAAGTAGGTTATACTAATATTATTAGTCTAGTTAGTCTAGTTAATCTAGGTAGGTCGGTCTAGTAGATATAGCGTTAGTCGGTCTAGTTAATATAGCTTTCGTCGGTCTAGTAGATATAGCTTTTATTAGTCTAGTAGATATTACTTTCGTTAGTATTATAGATATAGCTTCCGTTAGTCTAGTAGATATCGCTTTCGTTAGTCTCGTAGATATAGCTTTTATCGGTCTTATAAATATCGCTTTCGTTAGTCTCGTAGATATAGCTTTCGTTAGTCTAGTAGATATCGCTTTCGTTAGTCTCGTAGATATAGCTTTCGTCGGTCTTCTAGATATTACTTTAGTTAGTCTCGTAGATATAGCTATATCTACGTATATTATATAGGCTACTAACTAGCTAAAGCGCTCTCCCTAGAGTACGATATAGAAAAAGAGTAGGATATAAATCGGGTCCGGTACTAACTTAAGCTTAACAAATTACCCGATTCTCGTATAATAGACAATCTACCTACTCTAATCAATATCAAGTCCCCGAGGTCTAGGCTCTTTAATCCGAGAACTATAGACTTTTTTCTTGACCGTACAGTAGAATAGGGCGTATCCCGTATTAGAAGAGATAGTATAAAGACTTCCGGTATCGAGTCTAGTATCTATTACTACGGGTAAGATCTCGTATATTATATTATAATTAGGTTTAGCGTAATACGTTACGACGGAGACGGGGTATATCTACCCGGAAGTAGATACCGTACGTATACGCTAAGATACCTAGTAATACTAAATCTCTTACTAATCTTACGATTATCTTACCTATCCCGGAATAGTAGAGTCTTAGTAATTATTATAAAGTCCTATTCTATTCCAAAATATCGGTGTGACTAGCTACTAGGCTCTAAGGATAATCTTTATTAGAGGCCTGCCTACTTCTTAAAAGGGTTTAGCGCTGCTAAAGGATCAAGCTCGTAGCCTATGACCGCTTTATACATTCGAGGTAGGCACGAGACTGCCCGATCGGGATCGTAGGCATGATTATACTGTTGTGCTAGGAGTACTGCCCGATTCGGCTCGCAGAAATGATCATGTCGCTGTGCTAGGAGTGACGTGGCCGAGTCTCGCAGGCTCTGCTATAGGGTGATCACGTTGCAGGGAGCGGATGTCAAACGCGAGTCATAAGTGCCCTGACGGACCATAGGAATGATCATATTGTTGTGATAGGAGTGACGTGGCCGAAGCTCGGAGGCACTGCCACCGGGTAGACACGTCGCAGGGAGGGATGACATACGGGAGTCATCAGTGCCCTAACAAATCACAGGGATACCTCTACCGCCAGAAGTCTCTCCCTCTCCCCTTCAGCATCTGACAAGCATCGCGATCTTCCCAGCCCCAAAGAGGAACCTCAAACTGTCAACCGATTCAAATCTCTCCCTCCCGATCCACGAACATCCTGCAGTAAGTAAGTCCCCTCCCAAGTCCCTAGAGTCTGCACCATCTAACCACAAACAGCGATGTCATCCCCAAAACCAACCACCATCTTCATCAAGACTCCCGGGTCGAAAGCCAAGGGCACCAAGTCCCCCAAGACTGAAAATCAGCGCATGCCCGAGACTCCCTCCCGCAGCGAGAGGCCCACCTGGAGCCCCAAGTCCCTCCCCACAACTCCGTCACGCACAGAGTCGTCATCCCATGCTCGCTCAGCCAGCGACTCCAGTAGCGGTCTTCGCTCGATCTTGAAGAATCGTGAGGCGGAAATGAACCCTTCGATGTTCTCTCCTGATGCTGGACGTGAGAACACCCATGGAAAAGCCATCATAGATGCTCTGTGGCAGGAGAAGAAGAAGAGTGAGGAGAAGGCACCGGCGAAGGGCATGAGGTCCCCACCGAGAAGAAAGTCCAAGAGCTCGGGAGAGGGGGAGAAGTAGATGGCTGATCATAAGAGTTTGGCGGAGGAGGCATGTTTTCTAGGGTTTTATGTCTAGGAACATAATGTCTTACTAGGGTACTTCAACATGCCCAGGACTTTCTTTGAGAGCGAATCTATATAATAGTAGAGACATATACTACATCGGTAGTAGGTTCTAGTATAGCGGGAGGAAAGGACTGCTTAGACGTGATTACTTCAACATGCCTAGGACTTTCTTTAAGAGCGATTAGGATAATAGCGACGAGAGCTTTAGGAAACAAAAGGGCTAGCACTATACTAGATAGTAGAGATACTATACCGGTAATAAGTTCGGGCATAGCGGGGGAGAATATGTTTCCTAAAATGTTATACGTAGGAAAAGAATGTTTAGCTAGGGTTACTTTAATATACTTAGGCCATTCTTTAAGAGGGATTTAGAAGGATAGGACTAAGAGCTTAGGAGAACTAAATACTAGTACCGTACTTAAGGGTAGAGATACTACATCTTGAAAGGGTTCTAGTATAGCGGTAGGAAGTCTATACTACTTAAATATATCTTTCTAGGAAATGAAAGCTAGCCGTATATATAAGTCTTAGTATAACTAGAGGGACTATAGGCCCTCTAACATCTTCTTAGGATATATATTATAATAGGTCGACGACGAGAATCACCTATACGTAGTATCGGCTACGAACCTCTCGTCTTACTACGAGAGAGCTAAGTATTCTTACGCTAGAGCGTCGTAGGCGCGACGGGCGCGTAACGTAGGCGAAGCCGCGGCGAATAGGGGACTACTAGTAAAACGGATATAAGAACTATCCGACGAGCGTATACTTGTGTCGGGAGCGAGTCCCTCTTCTTTCTACGTATAAGAAGGGCGCGGAACCGTAGCCTATACGCTCGATAGGACACCTCTAGTATAAGTATAGAATTTTCACCTCTAGAGACTATAAACCGAGCGGGCCGAGCGACGAACATTAGACGAGCGGACTATAGAACAATAACTAAGCGGACTATACGACGGCGTCGAGCGGACTACGAAACAATCTAGTATTTACTAGCGGGCAATATAGTAGGTAGGTAGATACGCGACGAAGCCTATAAGGGCCTATTAAGTACCCGGTATAGGAACGAGGGTTTTACCTAAGGTACTACCTATTCCGCTATATAACGTATCTAGTCTAATATAGTAGATTACGGCGAGGAAAAGACGATAGCCTAAGTAAGGAAAAGACGGCTATTAGGACGGGGAAAAGACGTATAATACGAGTAGATTAGTTCTATAATCGGGGAGAATCGAGGGTAGGGTAATAAGGAACTTTATATTAGTTAGTAGGTAGAAACGTAAGGAGTACGCTACCCGGCGTAGTATATACCCCGAGCAAACCTATAAGGTATAGACGGCCGCTTTCTAGAGATAGGCTACGGTAACGCGAAGGGCGTTAAAACCTAGGGCGTAGTATATACTAGTAGCGACGGCTATTACTATCTATATAGCCCGAGAGAACGGATACGTATATCGGTTAATAGAGAGTACTAAAGGGCTTAGGCCTATAGAGGTAGATATTAGCTTAAGGAGTGAATAGGGAGGGAGGGCGTAGAGGGAAGCTTTTACTCCGAGCTAACCTCTCGAAACGAGGCTATACGGTAGTACTAGATAAGTAGGAAAGCGCGGTTAAGACTTATTACCTTATCTTATAGCTAGCTTACTAAATACGATTCCTTCCTTACCGTAATAGGTAAGAGGTCCTCTAAGAAGCCTAGTAAGGTAGAGCCGACGCGCTAGTAGAGGCGTTCTTCCCTCCCCCGGTAACTACCCGACTCGACGATATCGAAGGCTTCGTATACCTTACGGAGCTCGAGACTAGCTAAGAAGTAACGGAGGCGGAGGTACTAATAGTACTAAAAGCGGCGCTACTAGATAAGGCCCTAGGACTAGATAAGATTTCTAACCGTTTCCTTAAGTACTACCGCTAGACGCTCGCCCTATACCTCGCGGGGCTATTTACGGTATACCTCTAGTAGTTATACGTACCGACCCCCTTCCGGTACTCGGGTATAGTCGTCCTCCGTAAGGAGGGTAAGGCTAGATACGACGTTAGGAAGGCCTACCGCCCGATAGCCCTACTTAGTACGATCGGTAAGGCGCTAGAGCGTATCGTAGCCGATCGTATCTCTAAGCTAGCCGAGGAGTACTAGCTCCTCCTAGCCGAGTAGATAGGAGCCCGACTAGAGCGGTCTACGACGACCGCCCTAGAACTCGTTACGGAATAGGTTTATATAATCTAGGTAATACGCCGATAATAGGTCGCTACCCTACTATCCCTCGATATCTCGGGAGCGTTCGACAAAGTTTTCTACGCCCGACTACTCTATAACCTCCGGGCGAAAGGTCTGCCTAGCTAGCTCGTCGCGTTCGTTAAGTCCTTCCTTAGTAACTAGTCTACGTAGCTCGTCCTAGAGGAGTAGCGTAAACCTTAGATACGGCCTATAGAAACGGGGATCCCGTAGGGCTTATTACTCTCTCCGATCCTCTTCCTTTTCTTCGCCTCTACGCTCCTCCCGCTACTTAGGGGAAGCGCCGGCGGTACTAACTCCTATATAGGCTTTATCGACGATATAAATATCCTAATATATAGCGACTTAACCGAGACTAATTACCGCTAACTCGAAGCGGCGCTCGACGTATATAACGACTAGGTAGCGCGATACGGGGTAGTCTTCGTACCTAAGAAGTACTAGATAATTGTTACGGATCGGTTTGGGGAAGCTCCAGCCAACCAATCGATGCCTAGACACTAGTGGGAGAATCCGAAACTGATCAGCTCAGAGACCTTGGCAACTGAGCGCTCAGTCTGATCAGTATGACTCAGTGATCAGTCTGATCAGTATGCTCAGTGATCAGTCTGATCAGTTTGATCAGTTACGCCAAGACACGGCACTATATAGACGACGCTCTTTTGCAAGTAGATAGGAGCCTCGTGCTCAACTCATTTCAAGTATACACCATATACTGTTTGGGACCACTACCTTCTCAACGAGTCAGAGACATCATTGCAAAGATCCAAGCCCGGTTGGGATAACGTACAGCGGTTCCTAACAACTTTGAGCACCACCACCAGGGCCCTTTGTATATGTCTGGGAGAGACGCTACCCGGAGTCCGTCACGACAACAGCCACAGTCAACTGGCATCACGGAACGAATGAGCGAAATGTCGATTACTGGAAGCGGAAAACGATCAACACCCTCTGCAAGCTCGAACAGCATGCACGAGTTCACCAAGGCACCTAAGGTGTCACCACCGGAGACGTTCGATGGGACACAAGGGAAGCTGGAGGCTTTTCAGCTGCAGGTTCAGCTGTACCTCTACTTCAACGCCCAACAGTTTAATGGCGAGGCCTCTAAGGTCTTGTACGCCGCATCCTTCCTAAGGGGCAGGGCAGCCCGGGGATTCAGACCATACCTCAAAGACTGGCTCAACAACCAGGACGAAGGAGACAACCCGAAGACAGAAACCCGGAAGATATTTGCCGACTACGATGAGTTCGAGATCAAACTGAATGATCTCTACGGGATACCTAACGAGGAGGTTCATGCCGACCGACATATCCGACAACTCCGACAAAACACCTCAGTCGCCGTATACGCCTCTGAGTTCCAAGGATATGCCGCCGACCTCGAGTGGAACGACGCAGCGTTTCGTTCCCAGTTCTACCTAGGCTTGAAGGACAACGTCAAAGCCGAATTATCTCGAAACTCCAGTCTCACCAGCTTGGCCGCGATGGTCAAGGCTGCAAAGGAAATCGACGAGAGACTCCAGGAATTGAAGTACGACCGATTCGTACAGCCTGGATTCCAGCGACCCGCGAGAGGCGGAAGAGGGGGCTTCAAGGCCAGAAGTCACGACCCTGATTATGGAGATCCAATGGAACTCGACGCCACGGAAAGGCGCGGACGAAGCAAGCAGTTAACAAGAGATCTAACTTGCTATGCATGTGGAAAGAAAGGCCACTATGCTAGAGACTGTCCAAAGAAGAATGTTGTCAGCCGCGAGTTCAATGCGATGGATCGGGCGACAGCGACAAAGACGTACCAGGAATGCGAGGATTTCTTCTCGAAATCTGCCTAGCAGAAACGACCTGACGACAAAGGCATCAAACAGCGGCTTCTTGATTTGATGACCTAGGACACAGAAGTCAACAACAGCAACGGATAAAAGACTACTGGAACAATAACTTACGACGATGAGGCCAGAGGAGGCACGACCCAAGGAAAAGAAGGATCGCACAGCTGGTTCCAATCCTGGACCGACATCTGCCAAGGATCGAATTCCTTGTACGACGACGCGGTCTCCACCCCAGCAGACTCCTCCACTTCTTCCTCCTCCGCCGCCTCGAGATCTTCGAGCTCCTTCGCTACGGCGTCGTCGGCCTTGCCGGACGCGAGGCGAAGCTGTTTGCGAAGACGGATCTTCTTCGCCTTTTGGCGAATAATGCGCTGAGCGAGCTCGGCCTGCTGATGGAGAAGCTCCACCTCCTTCTCCTCCGCACGCTCGAGGTCTCGCTGGAGGCCATCACGAACGTCGCGAAACTTCGTCCACTCGGGTGCGGATAAGGTCACGTCGCAATCAGAGTAACCCTTCCTCACACACTCCGAGCATTTTCCCGACCGGGGCGAAACGACACATTTTGGGCGCTGCTCGGTGGCAGCGACTCGAGCGGACCGACAGTGATGGCAGGGGGCCATCTCGATACCGGATCGTTGTATGTCGACAGCAAGGGCTTGTCGACGGAGGGAACTTTTGGAAGAAATGGAAGGAGGAGACATTGCGGTGCCCAGGCAAACGATGAAGAACAGCGGGCTTATGTGAGAAGTTCCGGGACGGAACTAAGCTAGAAGGGGGATGGTGTTACGGATCGGTTTGGGGAAGCTCCAGCCAACCAATCGATGCCTAGACACTAGTGGGAGAATCCGAAACTGATCAGCTCAGAGACCTTGGCAACTGAGCGCTCAGTCTGATCAGTATGACTCAGTGATCAGTCTGATCAGTATGCTCAGTGATCAGTCTGATCAGTTTGATCAGTTACGCCAAGACACGGCACTATATAGACGACGCTCTTTTGCAAGTAGATAGGAGCCTCGTGCTTAACTCATTTCAAGTATACACCATATACTGTTTGGGACCACTACCTTCTCAACGAGTCAGAGACATTATTGTAAAGATCTAAGCCCGGTTAGGATAACGTATAGCGGTTCCTAACAATAATCTACCTTACGAGGACCCCGAAGAAGTATAACCTCTAAGCTACGATCGGGGCCGGGACCGGCGTAAGCTAGATTACTCTATAGCTATCTATCCGGGTCCTAGGATTCTAAATAGATACGTAACTCCGGTAGTACGCCTACCTAAAGTAGCTCCGGTAGCGGGGAGACTAGAACAAAGCCTTAGTTATACGCCTCGCGGTCTCTATATAGGGCGTAGCCTTCGTAAAGGTACGCTAGCTATATAGCTCTATCGTCCGACCGGCGATTACCTTTAGGGTACTAGTCTAGTATCTATCCTACGCGACTAGCTAGATAAAGTAGATTTAAAACGTATAGAACGAATATTTACGTAGGGCGACCGGGGTATACCGTACTATACCGACGTAAGTCCTAGAAGCGGATACGTAGATCGCGCCGCTAGACCTTTACCTCTAATAGCTCGCTATAGGCTTTACGCTCTAGACGGCGAATAGTAAGGTAGGGGGCGATATCCGCGTAGCGTACCGGCCGATTACGACACGCCTTCGATCTATAGCGCCTAAAAAGAAGATAGGATTATAGGCCTAGCGGTAGCTAGATACGTAATAAACCCCGATAGTAAAGTTCCGAGTATAGGCCCTAGCTAGTAGTATACTAGTAATAGGAGCGGGATAGGGACGCGAAGGGCGGAAGGCTATAGCGAACGCGGTCCGTAGATATATAGATAGATAGATAGATATTTTATTAAGCTATTATAGTGCCCTTTGGCCTATATAGCTATACTATCTTGTTTTTGTATATATAGAGGGGAAACCGTGTTAGTGAAAACCCCTCCTCCTTCCCGCCTAACTTTTCCTCCTCGTTATCGTCTTAAATTTCCCTTATTAGGGGTACGCTAGTGTTATAGGCCTACCCTAATAACTACCCTATCTATAACCCCCCTAGCTTCCGCCTCTTATCTATCTACTCCTCCGTCTCGCTAGCGAGGCTAAACTACTAGAGGTATCCCTACTATAGTATCTACCGAGAGATTCGGCGAATATTGCCTTTGTCCCTAATAATTGACTTATAGTCTCTCCTTCCCGCTTAGTACCTCTAATTTCCCCTACCTCTCGCCTACTACGGGCATCTTAGTAGTATATGTTCTAGGTTTTGCGATAGGTAGCTATACTAGTAGGCTAGGCTATAGATGTCTAGTACGCGTCTCCTAAATAGGTAGGCCCTTAATCTAATATGTTCGGACCTAATTTGGATCGCTATGCTTGCTTCGGCCCTTATTAGGTCCCTATATAGCTAGTAATTATGTCTCTAGAAGGCTCGGAGCGCTATCGGGCCTATTGTCTTAGGGGGCTTCCTTTTCTAGTCCTACTCCTATAGGTAGCTCGCTATCTATTCCGCTAGGCTTTAGGTCTTAGCCTTGCTCCCGCCGGCCTAGCGAGTCCTACGCTCCTCCTCCTTTCGTACTAGCCATTCGGTACTTATCTATACGGCCGTAAAGGTAGTAAGGTCATCCTCTTTTTAGCTTGTCCTATGTCCTGCCCCTCTCCGGTAGCGGCTTTCTATCTTATTCTTTGCCTCCTAGATCGTAGTTTGTACTAGGTAACCTATCGTCTTTACCGCGTATTAAATTCTTATTCCCCGGATATACTAGCCGATTAGTAGTATTCCTGTCTCTATTTCTACCGTACTTATTAACGTTATCTTATATACGCCTAGTACCCTACGTAGGTTACCTACCTATATCCTATTTAGGGGTTGCTCTATCCGTTTCGGGATCGGCTTACCTACGCCTCCTGTTCCCTAAATCTATACCCCGTATAATATAGCTAGTCTAACGATCGCCTTATATATTACTCTTGCCTTATCGAATGTTACTCCCTATATAGATGCCGTAAGCCTCTTTATCGAGGCTTTATTGACTTGCGCTCGACTCTAGGCTTTCTTAATCTATACATTCTAGCTTAGCTTCGGGTCGAGCTAGATCCCTAGTACTCGTAGCTCCGCTAATAGCTTAGTCTCGTAGCCTTAGATTCTTACCGCCGCCTTTATATTATAGTATGTTCTCGCTTTACTAAAGTGTATAAGTTAGTACTTTTTAGGGGCGAACCGGGCACTATACTTCTTTACCTACTCCTCGTATTTCTTATACCTATCTTTAAGGAGGCGACAGTTCTCTTCTATCGAGTCTAACTAGGCTAGGATGTTTATATCGTCTACGAACCCTAATACTAAGGTTTACGGAGAGGTAAGTACGGGGATTAGATCCGACATAAATATTAGAAATAGGATAGAGGAGAGAGTAGATCCCTAAGGTATTCTAGTCTCTACCTTTACCGGGTCGGACGTATACCTTCCTAGGACTAGGTATGTCGTCCGTTCCTAGAGAAAGGAGTAGACGAACGATATTACCTACTAGGGGATGCGTTTCTACTATAGGATATATATTAGCCTTTAGTATAAGACGTTATCGAAGGCCCCTACGATGTCGAGGGATAGTAAGGACGCCGCTCGGTTCCTACCGTAGTACTAGAGGGTCTAAATTTGCTCCGTAATTAGCTCTATTACTATTAGTATCGATCGCTAGCTTCTTCCCCCTATCTATATTACTAGGAGTACGTAGTTGTCCTCGGTAAGCTACGTAAGTCTCTAGGCTACTATCTTTTCTAGGACCTTCCCTATCGTATTTAGAAGTGCTATTAGTCTATACGACTTAGGCTAAGTATAGTCTTCCTTCTATAGCTTACGTAGCACTACTGTTATAGACTCTCTATACGGCTTCGGGTGATACCCTAGCCGTAGGTACGCGGTAAATAGGTTTATAAGGCTCGGCGCGATCTCTTCTCTATACTCTTTTAGCAGTACGTTTAGTATCCTATCTAGGCCTAGGGCTTTTTGTCCTTTTAGCTTACTTATAACTCCTATTACTATGTTAGAGCTAACCGCCTAATCTATATCTAGGGGTTCCGGGTATATACTCGTATCGATATCCGTAAGGTCTACCTCTACTTACGTCGAAAAGGGGTTAGGGTTAGGGTTAGGGTTAGGGTTAGG